>NC_056726.1:285946416-286246416 GCF_019279795.1 Protopterus annectens | reverse complement strand
CACTACATTGAAGTAAACAGAAATATCCCCTTACGGAGATTTCTGTTTACCCGTTCAACATTCTGACCTTTCGGCATTCTCGATACGACAATATCAAATTCAAAATTGTCAGCATTCGAGATGCTGATAGGGACCCTGAGCACATAATGATAAAACGGCTTATTTTATAACATTTCTGCCATAAATCTCAGTCATTATCAGTCAACACACACAATCTGCAGAAGTAAAAGGCATCTGAATAATTCCACAATGAAGGGATCTATAACTAATGAAGAGGTTGCTGATAGCAAACAACTTTATATTTCAGTGTTTCATCAACAAATTCAGTGGCTGTTGCCCTTGAAGAATAAATTGCCTAGGTTATATTAGAAAAAAATGGTAAGCTGGGAATATTGCAATAGGGAATGGATAACAAACTGCCAACAAGTTCATGGTTACTAGGCATCTCACCCAAAGGAGGACACATTCAGGACAGCAGCAGTGCCAGGTCCCTTGAAGTACAACACAGTATCAGGAATCCATCTCCATAATGTGGGAGAAGAACCCACAGCCTTCTGCATCAAAAGCAAGTATGTTAGCTGCTGTGTTACTAATACTGATTTCAAGCTTTGTAGCACAAACAGTGACAACCATTTGCTAAGCAAAACATTTGCACATTGAAAATAGACTTAGCATGAGCAGCAATAAACTTATGTACTGTTGAAGCTCACAATACCTTTAAAATGCATTGAAGCTCACAGTTCTTTGAAAATGCACTGAAACTCAATTCCTTGAAAATGTAGTTTATGTAGTCTGGTAGCTGGTGTAAGGGATTCATGCTTTTGTCTCCTGTAACTAAGGTACAGGGTTTGAACCTTAGCAAATCAACTAATCTACCATCTTTAACTAGATAATTTCACACATACACCCACACCTCAATGACCAGAAGAAGTAAGAGCTAGGCAAGTATGTTTAAATTCTGTGTCCAAACATGGAAAAGAAGAAGCAGCAGCAGGAGGTGTGAGCAGGGACACACACATGTAGAGGGCATTCTTGAAAAAGAAAAATGAGCACCCTTAAAAAAGAAATGTAATTTATTTATTTATTTTAATTAAAAAGTAAATGTTGCAACAGTCTTGTCCCCTCCCCAGCCAGAGGTCCTCCTCCCAGCCAGCAAGTGGCCCCTCTCATTCAGCGGGCCCTAGGTGACTGCCTAGGTCACCTAGTGCTGGATCCGGCTCTGGTCATAATGGCTGAGCTGTGACATTTAAAAGCAACATGCTAAAAAGCATGCAACACTGAGTGATCTACACATTCTTTGGTCCATAGGCAAGTGCTAGTTTAGCTGCTCTTGCAAGCCATTTTAAGCCTAAACAATTTCCCTAAAGTAAGAATTTAACCCTGTACCTAGTGTTTGTGAGAACTGTCTGCTACTGGATGGCCAAATCTCCAACATCGATGACTACTTGATAAACCTTGTCTCCACTATTTACTGGGAGTTTGAAACTTTTTCTACTTTTAAACTGCAGCAAGCTGCTTGTTGCATTTGCAGCAAATGGCTTATTACAGCTTACCACACACAAAGCACTGAAGTGTATTTCTGTACCCACATTCATAAATGTTGGTACAACAAAGAATAGAGGAACTAAATTTCCTGATTGTGCCTTTTAGCAGCTTGTGCCCAGTGTAGCTGCACATACCTCTCAACCTCTTAGTGCAAGAAATCTGTATAAAGCCTAAAATAATAGGGGGACACATACCTAAAAATAGGGACAGATTTTAAATATTGCTCTTACAAACTTAGAAAGCTGCTAGAATAGCAGGATTTGTTTTAGCATGTATTTTCTGAAAGATATGAAGTCTGAAATTCAAATGCATGTCATTATTTAGTGATTTAGATTCTAAGTGATTTGCTAGAAAACCACAAATTTTATGAGGAACAGATCAAAAATAAGAGGCAAAAATCTGGACAATATTTGAAAATCTGGCAGTTGAGAGGTATGGGCTGCACCCATTGCCCAATCCTTGCTACACTTCCATCAATATCTCCCTTTGGTATGTACCTATCTAGACACATCACCCAGTTAGAAAGTCTTCAGTGGTTCCGAACAAAAAAGATTAATGTCTGAAGTCCATTAGTTACAAAGATAGACTGGCTTCCTTCTTCTTATACCTGGTTTGCTTTATACTTATATGGTGATGTATGTCAAGTATTCTGTGGTATGAAGGAACACCCCCCTTGATCTCTTGCATTTCTGCAAGAGAAGCATCTCCACAATTACTAAAACAAAATATTTAAATCTCCACCAATATATAATTAAAACAGTCCAGAAGGACAGCTATATTGCCCAAAGTTTACCCCATCACCAAAACAAACGTCCTTTGCATGTAAAATGGAGACACATCCTTGTATCCTTCAAAGATGAGCCCTGATGTTTGGATGATTATCTGTAAATTTGTTACAAGCCTGATCTGCTTCATCTTTCTAGACATTGGAGGTACACCATGAGGGTTGTGTTGGCAAGGTGCATGATCCTTGGGCAAAGTGAACTGAATTTTTTAGACCAAACTGAAGAGAGTTTGCTGCTGTAGTCCAGATGTGAGATGTTTTCAGAATTTAAGGCTGTTGTCAAGGTCAGGGAAGGCTTTCTCCTGTGATAAGGGTGTCAGTTAAGCTATGAACTACGAATGTACTTCATCTTATTGTCCTGGGTTTGATTATTCAGTCTTCATTTGCCTGCTGTCTGATTCTAAGTGATTCTTCTGCCTACCAAGTGATTCATTGCAGGTCACTTAACATGACAGTGATCCCAGGTTACCCTGAAAAAAAAGAAATGTGCTTAATATATTAATCCAATTAACAAATGAAAGGAAGCTGCAGAGCTGGCCATTTCTTCCCTATTTGTTTATTACACAGAAATTATGGAGCATTGTTGGAGAGGTGGATCGAAACTTACTGAGATACTCTTGTATGCATTGCTGGACAAAAACATAGTTTCTCTTTATGTAGATAATGCACTGATTTACTTAAATATTCTGGAGGAGGATATAGAGAGATTAATTACTTCTGAGTACTCATGGAAGCGAGTCAATGTGTAAAATTAAAACAGCTAAAACTGCAGAATTGTAACATATCTATGATTTAACAATGATCCATTAATACACATCTGGGCTAGGTTCCCTTTTAACTGAGATGTTGAGTTGACCAGATAACTGTTTCCATCCATCCAGACTGACAAACATAATCAACAGGGACTACCAATAGTGCTGGATATGATGAAGGAAGCAGAAAGCTTATTAATATTACCTGTGTTAATTCTGGGATCCAAGCATTTCAGATGATTACCTTTGATACCATATGCAGCTCATTTATGGGTGGCTACACTTTTTCCATATAGTTTACATGATGGTTGCCTCAAAACAGATTATTTGGGATCAGGGCAGCCAAGATTGCTCAGTCAGCTATAAGGGTGTCAAAGATATAGGAAATGAGGGGATTCCTAATTGTTCAAGGTATGTGCAAATAGCACAGAGGCATGTCTGTGCAGAGGAAATCCACCATGAAGCATATCTGATGTCACTATGCACTTGCTTTTGTGTGCATTCACATTCAGGTAGATGCTCCCTATACAATGTTCGAGCAGCATGTATACAACAGTAGTAAAGCCTTTCTTGGGTTTGACATACTTAAAAATTTATTGGAGTGCAACTGCAAGTAGTCTGGATAAAAAAACTTAAAAAGTAGTGTAAACCATGAGTGCAGGTAACTTTTCAGGGCTATCGGTTGCAAAATATATGAGGGGAGAAATATAATAAAATGAGAATTGCACATCAGATGAGACATTACCTTATGCCAGAATAAACATGGAAGATGTATGCAAGTCTACTGTATGAACTTGTATCAAGGCTTTTGACTAGTAATAAATTATATTCAGAAACAAATTATATTTAATGGCATTGTAGCACAAACTATTTATTTCAGTCACTGCATGTACTTTTTGCAAAATAAGTAATTAATTAAAATATGCAGGGATGACTTACATACTGTGATATAGGGGCATAATTTCTGCAAAGCAGGATAGTTCAGTTTTCATGTATCTATATATTCAACAGTTTTATGCATAAAAGAGCTACATGACAAAACATTCTACTGCAAAACGAGGACAATTACTTGTTACATTTTGTAAAAGGTTACTTCATAAACAAGTAATTTAGCTTAATGGAATAGAAGTATTTCATTTTTGTTTAAGTCTTGCAGATTACTGATCATATATAGGTGGACATGCTCTATCTGCAGCTGATTGTTTAAAGCAATAATGAGCAATTTGCATAACAGGAAAAGTTAACCATTGATGGCTAGACACAATTTAAAGACAAGGACTGCTTGTCTAACTGCAACAGTAGCAATTTTACACCTCAAAAAGTGTGTTTAATGACTTTACATGATAAAATGAAGTGTGGTGCTGGCAGATGATGATTTATAAACAGTGTCATTGGCATACAAAATATCCGCTCATTGAACATGGTGGTATGCAAAATGATTCAGAATTGCAACTATCGGCATTAACCAAGGCCCTGAAAGTGAAAAAAAAAACATAAAACTCCAGGGCACATGGTAGATGTGAATCATAAAAGGCCATGTTATATTAGAAGAACAAAACTGCTGTGAAGTTAATAGCACTGAAGATGAAATAAAGGCCTACATCCTTCTTATTTTGCAAAAATCTAATTGTATGGACTATTGCACAGTTTATTAGCAATACATAAAAGTGCTTCACATCCATTTAAGAATATTGTAAATGTAGAAATTTTGCAAATGCATGTGATCTAGAACCCAGTAGTGATTTCTGTACAATTAGAATTCCATAACAGAAATCATGAAAATAAAAACATATATCTCAGTTGTTGTTGTTGTGTCTTTCGGCTTTTCCCGGTTAGGGGTCACCACAGCGGAACTCCGGTCCGCTAATGATTGGCAGTAGATTTTTTATTGCCAAAATGAGTGGACTTACAATGTTTTGTCAGTTTGGAGGTGACAGTCTGATGAATTAATGGACAGATATGTGAACTGTGGGCTCATGCCCTAAAAACTGCAATAACAATAGAAATAGGTAACAGTGAGGTAGATGAATTGTATTGAACTGAACTGAATTGAACAAATATTTTGTTACAGTACAAATTAATACTAGACCAGTGATTATTATTCATTTACTTTTGAATACCTCCTCATTTTGGCAGTCATCAGTCCAATGACCAATTTGCCTATTTGCTCCAACACGAGGGCATGGACTTAACTGGCTCTAGAGTCAATCAGATATGTCATCTGTGTAGATTTCAGGGGGGTTCCACTCCTAGCCCCAGGAACTCCTAATCCCAGCACAGAAGCTCTGAGGGACTCTTACGCTGCCAGTCCTTTGTGGGAGGAGGAAGTGAGCTTCCCCACTTGACATCCTCAGACCTATGCTACTACACAGTGACAACATGTTCTTATGGCTTGGAAGCCACAGACACTGACCAGAGCTCCCACTGGGTGTCACTAGCTTGACAGAGGATGATAGTGGTTGTTATTTTAAAAAATAAAAATTGTAGGAAATATCATAACAAAGGTTATAGTGAATGCACATGTCTATGGGATGCTGACAAAAGACAGTGATAAGCATGGGGGAAAGAAAACAAACTCAAAGTCTCATATGAGCATAAGATGGTTGAAACAGATAGTGATACTGATTTTTGATACAAGCTCGTGATGATGAAGTTGGAAACGCTGAGTTAGCATATCTGGGATTATTCAAAATTACAAAATATAATCATAAAAATCACATGGACCACCTCAGAGATGGCAAAACTACAGATGAAAATGGAAGGAGATACAGGGCATATTTTTGATATTTTCTATGATATATCTATTACTTATAAGAAAAATTTCCCAAGTATACAACTGAAAGAAATAGCAATACATTCAAATATGCTTATCGGTTCATACTGAAATGTAGCTTTAAGAAATTTTGGGGGGATTTAAGTCAAGGGATATCTGGGTCTGGACAGATGACAGTAATCCTATAAGTTGTCAGCATGTCTGTCTTGTCTTTCCTCATTATTAAAACTTCATGCCTACATATAGGACTGGATTCCAGAAGCTATCTGTGGACAGCACAGCATGCTGAAGGAAGATTTCAGTGTACCTGCTGTGGAAGCGATTTCAGAAAACATGCTGAAAGCAGTCTGAGTACTTAACTATTCAGCATTGGATAATTACAGATTTAACACATGCCAATCTGATTCCAAAACACACTGCATTCACCCAATGCAACTTAAATGCAACAAACTGCAATCCTGACTCTGTTTCCGAAATCCTCAGAATATGCAATATGGCCTCAGAAGGAACGGAAGCTACTACAACAGATTCTACTGCATTTTGTAAGAATACTGCAAAACAAACAAACAAACAAAAAAAACATAAAAATGTAACCTGCAGTTAATGAACTGCAACAGGATACAGTAGTACAAGCCATGGATGAGGATGTGGCTGTGCACCCTAGAAGACAGCCTGCCATATTCAGAGCAAGGCTACAACTAAACCAGTTATCATAATAGCAAATAATTGACCGATACCCCCTAGAATATAGACTGTCTGCAATGTATGTGCACACACATTTCTGTGCAGACCCTGTGAGGAAACCCCATCTCCCTTGAAAGCAAAGTGTGTTTCAGCCAGGGTGTACTTGCATCTGGGACATTCCAGAGACACATGGGGGATGCTATGGGAGTGTCACAAACAGCTGCCAGTTGTACCCTGACAAAATTCCTGGCAGCAATGTGCAGCAATGTGGATGAGTACTGTACATCTATCGCATGAAGCAAAGAACTGTAATGTACCAGTTCAACAACATTGCAAACTTCCCTCATGTACTCAGTGCAATAGATTGCACACACATCCCTATCAAGACCTCAGTGCATCCTTAAGCAGACTGATATATATAACAGAAAAGTCTGGCCATTCCTGAACTACCAGTTTGTGTGGGCAGCAAGTGGCTGCATAACAAACCTCATGGGAACACAACCTAGTAAGTGTTCATGACGCTGCTATAATGAAGTATGGATAGAAAGTGGACTGAAAGATGGATTCCATCAAGGTGAAATACCTGAGGGACTACTACTAGGTAAGTACAGGAACACAGCTAGGATGAAAGCTAAGGATATTCCTCCCAACAATATCCATGCTGACAACATGTGTTTACTCCACACAACAGGTGACTGTGGTTATCCACTTGAGCCATGGCTAATGACCCTATACCATGAACTAGCCAACCTTATAGAGGAGGCCTACAGCAGATCGAAAGCAACAACCAGAAATAACATAGAGTGTGTGTTTGGTGTATTGAAAGCTAGGTTCAGATGTCTGGACACAACCAGGGGGTGCACTGCAATATACAGCTGAGAAGGCAGGACAGATGATAATGGTGTGTGTCAGGCTGCACAACATGCTAACCAGAGCATATGGTGGTCTTCCAGCTTCAGATGTGAGTGAACTACCCCAGTAACCCCATATGTCTGAAGAGGACATCCCACAGGTCTGACCATAAGCTAATCACCCTTAACATCCACATCCCACCCCCACCCCCCAGTAAAGAAACCACCATAAAAAACTTCTCCAAAGCCAACTTCATGCTACTCAAGTCAGAAGTGACAAACTTCATGACACCCATGCAGACAGGAACTGAAAGTTCAACTGCTAAATCCTACACTAAGGCACTGTACGAGCACATCCACTCATGCATGAATCGTGCCATCCCAAATAGAACAAAATGCTCTCATCCAAAAAAAGGAAGCCAATCTGGTGGTCCCCTGCCATAAACAAACTTTACAACAAAAGGAAGAAACTTTTGCAGAAAAGAGGAAAATCCCAGGATGCAAAAAAACTCCCTTACTAGCCTCAGTAAGAAACTGAGATGCCTCATAAAATCCTCCAAAGCTAGTTACGAAAATAAAATTGCCAAAGATTCCAAAGACAACCACAAAGCATTCTATAACTATGTCAAGAATCTAATTGGCAATGCTCAGATCTGCTCTGAGCTAAAACAGAATGGCATTAAATATACTGATCCAAAGGATATTGCCAATATCCTGGCAGATTGATTCAGTGCCAACTTCACCGCCCTCTGACCCCGTAAATGGCCCATCTCAATACCAGAAGATTGCCAAATTCCAGTAATAACGGCCACACAGGTACAAAACGCACTCTCTAAATCCAAGAATACAGCATCCATGGGACCAGATGACATCCCGGGCTGTGTACTACATGAACTACAATATGAACTGGCACCTCACCTAAGTGTCATGTTTAATCATAGCCTCACCTCAGGTTTCGTGCCCACTGAGTGGCGCAGAGCTACAGTTATCCCAATCCACAAGGGGGGATCCACCTTGGATCCCGGAAACTACCGTCCCATCAGTCTGACAAGCCTTATCTGTAAGGCCATGGAGCGTATTATCATGGAACTTATAAACAAAGACATTGGCAACCTTCAAACACTGGACCCCACCCAGTTTGGGTTTGTGAAGGGCTGATCTTGTCTCCTGAACCTTATTGATTTCTTTGAATCAGTCTCCAAAGCCATGGACAAGGGTAAGGTGGTCCACACAGCCTATCTAGTCCTTGCCAAGGCCTTTGACACCATCCCCCACTCTGGAATCATAGATAAACTTACTAAGTTGGGCATTAATCCCTATGTCACCCAATGGGTTGCTAAATGGCTTACTGATAGAACCCACACTGTAAACGTAGCCGACTCCAAATCCAGCTCCAGACAAGTGACAAGTGGAGTACCTCAGGGTTCAGTCCTGGGGCCGCTCTTGTTTGGCATCTACTTCTCTGAAGTACAGGTCAACACTAAGGGACTCTGGCTAACAAAGTTTGCAGAAGACTGCAAACTGGGAGCCATTATTGAATCCCCAAATGATGTGGATACTCTACAAAAGGGCCTTACAGAAACAGATGCTTGGTGCCAGAGCCATGGGCTCAAGCTCAATGCCAAGAAATGTATTGTTATCCCCTTTGGGAAAAAAACATGTATCCATGAATTACCATATAGATGGCAGTACACTAAACACAGAAAGTGTGATAAGAGACTTAGGGTCACAGGTGGACAGTGGTCTCACCTTCGATAACCACATCGCCACAACAGTCAGGAAATCCTTTTATGTGGCACACCTCATCATGAAGGGCTTTTCATCCAGAAAAAAGGAGGTCATTGTCCCACTGTACTCATCCCTCATTAGACCCATTATACAATACAACTCCCCATTTGGTATGTACCTCTCAAGACATCTGCAACAACTGGAAAGGCCTCATAAATACCTCACTAAAAGAATCACAGGCCTAAAGCAGATGCCCTACGCTGACCGCCTTAAAAAACTCCAGCTATACTCTGTCGCATATCGTCTACTCAGAGGCGATCTCTGCTTAACATACAAGGCCATGTCAAACCCAGAGCTGTTGGACATGCTACACTTAAAGAAATCCCAATCCCTCATAGCTACACGCTTCAGGAATCTAAACCTTGTCATCACAATAAACAAAACATGCTGGAGGGATAGGTTCCTGACCCAGAGACTCCCCAGACTCTGGAATAGATTGCCCATACATGTCAAGCAGAGTGCCTCTTTGGACCTCTTCAAGAGGAACCTTGACGATTGGATGGGAGAAAGGAAATTCACCCCAGTGATCACGTCAGTCGCCCTGCTAGACAGGGGTCCAGGAAAGTAAATAATGTGGGAAGAAATAGCCAGGGAATTGTTATGGCTAGGCTTGTATAGGCCCTAGGGCTGATAGCCTAGTACCAACCTATGAACCTATGAACCTATGAACAGGTATCAGAGGAGGAGTAGCAGGAGGATATGTAGGCAACAGAGGGTGAGACTACACGTGCAGGCAGGAAATGACAGTGTCTGACCAAAAACTTTGAGTCATGACAAGCGACACATAGATAAGGACGCAGATTAAATATTGATGTTCAGGAGTTTCCCCAACACAGCAGCATGGATTGCATCTAATGGCAATTATTCACTAGATGTACACACTGAACATCTGACATAATAACATATTCATGATTTGCAACATTATGAATACATACAAATCTATCACAACAGTGATAATCAACTCAGGGCACAACTGACACAGGTATGTATACAGACTCATATTGTTGTATTTGTGTATGGCACACAATATGGGACACACATCAGTGCAACTGTTAAGAGAAAAAGTTTTAAAAACATACTGTTATTTGTCTTTTTCCTGTTCTTGCAAAATGAACATGTTATTTGTTGGGATATGCCTATCAAAGATGGGCCTCATCTGTGAACAAAATGCAGCATTGCTTATGAACCTGAATGATATCTGTTTTCTGCATTTCAGAATAAAGAGATTTGGTTATAGCTCAGTGAAGCCTGGGATAAGGATGCACGGCCGAGCAAGAGTTAATTTACTGGGGCAGGCTGTGTGTCCTGGAAAATTTGAGCTACCGTTGTTGAATTGAACATTTTGTACTTCTTGAACATTTTGTACTAGCTGTGGGTTTGAGGTAATTTGTGATAAATATGTTTATCCTATATGTTTTTCATAGCCAACTGTCAACGGTCAGAAATGTAAGAAAAAGTTGTTTTGCTTGCAGTATAAAAGTTGATGTCAGTAAACAAGTTGATCAGATCAGAGCAGATCAGAGGAGATCAGATTAGTCCAGTCCGGACATCTTGGCCAACATGCTGTGTAATCTGGTTAACTGCTAATAAAGGAAAATTCATCGCCTGAGACAGATGTGACTCATTTGAATTTTTTCTTCTGACATTTTGGTCCTTCGGACCGGAAACCTCTACGAAGATATGGATCAGACTGACAGAGAGACCGTAAAACCTGTGCAGGTGAGGATTTCTCATCTTAAGATTCCCTCGACTAAAAGCCCTCCGACTGATTTGTCGTTGAAAAGAGGCCGGCTGCTCTCTGATCCCTATCTGAGGGACGGTTTCTGAATAAAAAGGGGAAACGGAGTCTCATATGGTTCAGGTAGGATGAAAAATAAATTTCTTTTAATGTAATTTAATCTTGTCAACAAGGTTTTATTTTTAGTTAAGGATGGGTAGGATTACTTGTTAAGATTATTTTGTTAAGGTCACCCATTAAGATAGTCCCATTTTATAATAAGCCCTGTAAAATAATTTTGATACAGTCCTAAATACCTGAACAAAAGAGAAAAAAAAAAGAAAAAAAAAAAGGAAAGGTAAAATAAGAAATCTAGGGGAAACATCGGTTTGAGTTGCTGCAAGTGTGAGAGTGATGCCTGTTTAAATGGTGATGCTAAGTATATAAAAGGTTTAAACAAAAATAATGTTAAATTTTTGAAAAAGTGGAAGTCGAGATATGATTTTGATGGTACACTGAATAAGAATGCCTGTGCAAAATTGGTTAGAGATTTGAAAAGAGATGCGGGAACTAGAACTAAAAAACAAAGACAACTGGGATTTCCCCAAGCACAAAAATGGTTAGAAGAGGCAAATAAACGAGCTATAAAAGAAAAATAGTGCCAGGAAAAAGAAAAAATAAATCAAAAGGGATCACTGGTGCCAAGTAGAAAAGTAGCTTTATTTTTAGATAAGGAGGATGAGCATACAGTTTGTGTGGTACAAAGGCAGGCAACTGCCCCACCGTATGGGGAAATTGCTGCTGCTGTATTGGCGGAACCTCCTAAATATCAGTCTGAAGATGTGGGATCTGTACAGCAGGGTGGGTTATTAGCTGCTCAAGGGAATGTTGTGACCCCTCCAATTTACCCGCAAATTCCCATAGTACCCAAGGTTGCTTTGCAACAGGTAGACCAACCTATGCAGTTAAGGCCAGGACCAGCAGGGCAAGGACGTTGGGCCATTAAACTTTCTGACCATTCAGAAGCCCTTCCCTTAATACAAGTTGCAAACCCACAAGCAGGGAATGTTGGATAAAAGCCAACTAATTTAGTTTATCGTCCCTGGGCTAGAGAGGATATAAAGTGAGCTACAGATGGTATTCCTCATCCCAAGGTTAATTTTCAAAAGTTTTCTGAGGATATAGTTGGTATGCATTTAAGTTATCATCGAAATGGTTTAGAAGTAGAACAAGTAGTGCGACAAATCCTGGGTCCAGATTGGCACTTAGTTTGTGATGTTTGGACATGTAAGGCAGATGATGGCACTACATTAAAGCATAATTCTGGGGTGTTAGACATGCGAGTCACTGATCTGTTGAAGAGAATTTCTGATGAGTGGCATCCAAGAGCAAATTGGACAGTAATAAATCAGTGCATCCAAAATGATGATGAATCTGTAGATCACTATATTGTAAGATTGACAGAAGTGTTCAATAACCATTGTGGAATGATGATTCCGCAGGATCAGACTACTGATAGTCCGTACGAACAGCAATTGAAAAACGCTTTTCTTAAAGGATGTAGGGCTCCGATAAATAGTTTTATAACTAAGCATATGGTTGATCACAGAAAATGTAGACTGCAACCTTTGTTTGAATATGCACGGCATGCTGAGCGACATTTCAATTTAAAAAAGAAAAAGAAAGTACAAGTGTTAGCAGTAGGGGATGATGGTGGTATATTTTTGGTACAGGACCAAAGGGGGCAAGGGTGCCGTGGTGGCGTACAAAGAAGTGGGGGCCCGAAATGGGACACGTCATATAAACAGGGTGGACATTCAGAGGAATATGAGGGGAGGTTAAAATGTGGAGAATGTTTTAAATGTGGTAGACGTGGGCACTTTGCTGCCGACTGCAAAGAGTGGCAACATCCCCCATAGCTTACGAACAAGGGCTCCGCATGACTATATGATAGTAAAGGAAGGCGCCAAATTCATTATTGTGATTATTGTAGTGAAGAAGAAAGCGAGAATGATTGTGATGATGATGAGGCAGACACTCTCTGCGATGAATGTCAGGACACCCAGGAAATAAAGGAAGGGCAGGATTGTGACTGTGAAGTCATAAACCTGGCACATTTGCGTATTGCTATGCATCTGGATCAAAAACCCATGATAGAGTTTTTAGTTGAGGGAGAGAAAGTGGAGTTTTTATGTGATTCAGGTGCATCGCGTACACTTTTGGGTCCAGCAGTTCTACCCCCGAACTGTGAAACAGATGAGTTTTTCCTTGTGAAAGCGGCAAACGGGAAAATCTATAAGGAACCACTGTCTCATCCCCTATTGTTCACAGATCCGCAAACAAACCAAACTGTTAGCTGTAGGGTAATTATATCGAAAGTTTGCCCAGTTAATTTGCTGGGAAGAAATTTGATGCATTTGTTTGGAATAGCGGCAATTCCCACACCTAAAGGCATTGAGGCGAAAAGGTTAGCGGATGGCTTGGGTGGTACAAGGAGTACAAGACTTGTTTTACTGGTATAGCCAGGACTTGATTTCAAACGGGCCGGAGAGGGTTGAAACAGATTTGATCAACCTAGCTTTAAGTAAATCTAGGAGCGGGTCACCGCAGGTTGCAGCGCACTTACATTATACTATGTACTACAGACAGGCGCCTGGTCCGGATAAAGAATTTGAAAAAGAATTCTTTAGGCACAAATGTGCAAGGATAATTTTGAATGATATGTTTTGGGATAAGCAAGGTAATACAGTAGTGACCTGTACTTTGACCAAGGAAATGAGTTCTTTATATCGCTCAGGTTATAGCCCACATATTTTAATTACTAAAGCGGTGGGGACACATTGCATAGATTTAGCAAAAAAGGTAACAAATTGGGACACAATGTCCGAAAGTCAGTTGAAGGATCAACAGATCCAGGTACAAAGATTAAATTGGGTGACTTGGGCACAATCAAGTGTGCACCTCAGGGATGACAAAACAGAAATGGCATGACAAATCCTCCTAACTCAAGAGGAAGATAGTACGTTAAGTGCCTTACCTGTAGACTTATGGTCAAAAGGTAAAGGGGATGTAGAACTGATGAAAACAGCAGGTGAAGTTTGTATAACTCCAAAGTCAGGTTTTAGACCTCGTAAGCACCAATACCCGCTAAGTAGACAAGCAGAGGAAGGAATTAAGCCAGTCATTGAGCAGCTAAAACAGGAAGGAATTCTTGTTGAATGCCCAGATTCACCCTGCAATACTCCATTGTTTCCTGTAAAGAAACCGGATGGGTCATGGAGGTTGGTTCAGGATTTACAAGCAGTTAATTTGGCTGTGATCCCAAGAGCACCGGTGGTCCCTGACCCCTATACATTACTTAATGATTTATTACCTCAGCACAGATATTTTTCTGTCATAGATATAAGCAATGCCTTTTTCTCCATACCACTACATAAGGAGAGTAGATTTTGGTTTGCATTCACTTATCAAGGTAAAAGATACACCTACACCAGATTGCCACAGGGCTATTGTGAGAGTCTGACAATATTCGCACAAGAAATGGCTGCGAATTTAGCTCAGTTTGTTCCCCCAGAGGGAAGCCAGGTTCTGCTGTATGTAGATGATATTTTGTTGGCCTCACCCATGCAGGAAAGTTGTAGAAAGGATACCCTTGCCCTTCTTAGTTTTTTAGCTGAGCAAGGACATAAGGTAAATAAAGAAAAGTTACAACTGTGGAAAGCACAAGTAAAGTACTTGGGTTATTTAATTTCGCAGGCAGGTAGACAATTGGAGAGCAAAAGAAAACAAGCAATTCTTGAGGCACCTATGCCTATGACTAAGCGGGGGATGATGTCCTTTTTAGGTGTGACTAATTTTTGTAGAAGCTGGATCCCTAACTATGCTGAGGAAGTAGGGCCATTGACCGCATTGATCTATGATACTCCTATGGTGGCTAAGAATAATATACAGTGGACAAATAAGGCAATACAGGCATTTATTAGAATTAAGCAATTGATAGCAGGATCCTCTGTTTTGGGTTTTCTGAACTATTCTAAGCCGTTTGTACAAATATTTGATTGTAAGGGAGGATATATGACTTCGGTTCTGGTACAAGTACATGGGGATAAACAGAGGCCAATAGCTTTCTACTCCTCCAGACTAGATCCTGTTGCAAGGGCATTGCCGCATTGTGTTCAAGCTGTGGTGGCAGCCATCATGGCAGTACAAGCCTCAGCATCATTAGTTTTGTTTCACCCATTACAATTGCGGGTTCCACATTCAATAGCTACTATACTTTTGCAAAATAAGATAACCTTTTTATCTCCTAGTCGACATTTGTCGTGTATGACAGTGCTGCTGACACAGCCTCATATGACCATAGAAAGATGTACTACGCTTAATCCGGCGACACTTTTGCCGACTCCAGAAGAAGGTACTCCACATGTTTGTTTAGAGAGTATTCATGACAAAGTACTTCCCCGACCAGATTTAATGGATATTCCGTTGATAGATTCTGATCTAGTTTTGTTTGTAGACGGATCAGCAAAGAAAGACACTGTAGGAAAAATGCTAGTAGGGTATGCTGTCACCACAGAAACTGAAGTTTTGGAAAAAAAAGGATTGTCAAACATTTATTCTGCACAGGCAGCTGGATTGGTGGCTTTGACTCAAGCTTGTACCTTAGGGGAGGGTAAAAAAGTGACAATTTATACAGATAGTCAATATGCTTTCTCCACTGTACATGTTTTTGCTCAACTATGGAAGAATAGGGGAATGGTTGCTGCAACAGGCAAACCAATAAATCATATTGATTTAATTTTACAGTTGTTAGATGCAGTGCAACTACCCCTTCAGATAGCAATATGTAAATGTTCTGCACATACCAACAGAAAAGATCCTGTCTCCAGGGGAAATGCTCTTGCTGATATGGCTGCAAAACAGGCAGCTCAAGAAAATGATTTGCTTTTACATGATAATGATTTGGAGCCCGGACACCTCTTAGACTTAGAGACACTAAAAGTAATGCAAACACTGACGACACAGAAGGAAAAATGTCATTGGGTAAAATATGGTATCACTCAACAGAGTGGGTTGTATAGGGCATCAGATGGCAAAATTGTATTACCCTCAAACCTTTTTAGGTATGCGGCATTGGTTAGCCATGGACCTGCCCATGTAGGAGTACAGACGATGATTCAAGTAGTGTCTAAGGTGTTTTGGTGTAAAGGGTTTTCAACTTATGCAAAGCAATTCTGTTTATCTTGTTTATTATGTGCAAAGTATCATGCTCAGGGGGGAGTTAAAAAGTCTCAGCAGGCATTCCCTACCCCTCCATATCCACTCTACACACTCTGTATGGACTTTATTGAATTGACACCCTCAGAGGGCAAAAGGTTCTGTTTGATTATTATTGATGCTTTTTCTAAATGGGTAGAATCTTTTCCAGTGAAGCACCTAAGTGCACAAACAGTAGCAAAGCTTTTGACTATAGAAATAATTCCTCGATTTGGCCTACCAAGATGCATTTACAGTGATAATGTATCTCATTTTGATAACCAGATTGTTCAGAAATTGGGTCAAGTGTTTCAAATTGATCTCAAAAGTCATTGTGCTTACCATCCCCAATCAGCTGGACTGGTGGAAAGACACAACTGTGTCTTGAAGAGTAAGATCCACAAACTAATGACAGAAACACATAGGTCATGGACTGCGTGCCTTCCGTTGGCACTCCTGTACATGCGAAACTCACCTTCCTACAAAGGACTTACACCATTTGAACTTTTGTTTGGGAGACCATATTACGTCCCGCAGTGGCAAGGATTGTTGCCAGCAGAATGTGAGGGGGGTGAGGATCTAGCGGATTATATGAAGAAGCTGCTAAATGTCAAATCTCTTGTAACCAATGACTCCTTTGCAGATTCCAAAAATGAAACGTTGTTAAGCGTGGCACCCAGGGAATGGGTGTGGATCCAAATTGTCAAGAGAAAGAATTGGTCATCCCCCAGGTGGGAAGGTCCATACAAAGTACTTATCTTGACACCTACGGCTGTAAAGATCGCTGAGAGGACTTCGTGGATTCATATCACCCACTGTAAAAAACTCAAGGCTCTTCCTTCTGCCATTTATATTGGTCAAACTCCACCAGACCTCTGAGCGCAAAGTCTGGCTACAAAGGGGGATTAGCCCAAAAGGGGTTAGTTCGTCTCAAACCCAGTGAAGAAACCAATGGCTCGAGGTAGTCCTTAGGGAGGATGGCCGTGTTCAACTGGTACTTGAACTGTCACATGATGATGATTTTGGTGGTGAAAGTAAATATGCCCATACAAGAAGGAACAGTTGCAAGAGAAAAAGGAATGGTGGTGCTGCAAGCGCAAACAGGTGTTACTACTGTGTTTAAGGTGAAACTTTCTGAAGGAATTTTGGACTGTTCTAAATGGAACAGTGATAATTTCTTGACTTATGGAAAATACTTGTGTAGTAGAGACTATACGTCCTGGTCAAGTGTTTGGTGGTCAACAGATGTGAATGGATGGGAAACAAGTGGTGCAGTGATACCAGAGAAAGATAAAAGCAGGCAACAAAGAATAAAAATTGCGCATTTCCAAGGTACCAGAGTAGTTACTATAACCATTGTGTCACCACAAGAAAGTGATTCAGGAGTTTAGGGAATCGGAGTGTCTCTTCCAACTAGAACTGATCCTTTGTGGACCCTCCAACTTAAAGTACAAAGCCTTAAGAATGCTACAAATAAAGGTCCATACCAAGTACTTATCTCGACACCTACGGCTGTAAAGATCGCTGAGAGGACTTCGTGGATTCATATCACCCACTGTAAAAAACTCAAGGCTCTTCCTTCTGCCATTTATATTGGTCAAACTCCACCAGACCTCTGAGCGCAAAGTCTGGCTACAAAGGGGGATTAGCCCAAAAGGGGTTAGTTCGTCTCAAACCCAGTGAAGAAACCAACGGCTCGAGGTAGTCCTTAGGGAGGATGGCCGTGTTCAACTGGTACTTGAACTGTCACATGATGATGATTTTGGTGGTGAAAGTAAATATGCCCATACAAGAAGGAACAGTTGCAAGAGAAAAAGGAATGGTGGTGCTGCAAGCGCAAACAGGTGTTACTACTGTTTTTAAGGTGAAACTTTCTGAAGGAATTTTGGACTGTTCTAAATGGAACAATGATAATTTCTTGACTCATGGAAAATACTTGTGTAGTAGAGACTATACGTCCTGGTCAAGTGTTTGGTGGTCAACAGATGTGAATGGATGGGAAACAAGTGGTGCAGTGATACCAGAGAAAGATAAAAGCAGGCAACAAAGAATAAAAATTGCGC
The DNA here is from genome assembly GCF_019279795.1 of Protopterus annectens. Lineage (NCBI taxonomy): Eukaryota > Metazoa > Chordata > Ceratodontiformes > Protopteridae > Protopterus > Protopterus annectens. The sequence goes on along the minus strand of NC_056726.1, from coordinate 286,228,203 downwards.
ATTTCCAAGGTACCAGAGTAGTTACTATAACCATTGTGTCACCACAAGAAAGTGATTCAGGAGTTTATGGAATCGGAGTGTCTCTTCCAACTAGAACTGATCCTTTGTGGACCCTCCAACTTAAAGTACAAAGCCTTAAGAATGCTACAAATAAAGCAGATTTTGCCTTCACAAAAGAAAAACAATTGTTACTCGAGACGGGATTTGTACACCATAATGAATGGTTATCTTGGGTTAGATATAGTACCCGAGAAGCACATCGTGAGAACTGTATTTCTTGTGCTGAAGGTAAACAGCAATTAGCAACAGTCCCATTGATGCAATATGAAGGTAACCTAACGTGTCTGTTGAAATTATTCTTCAACAAAACTGAAGATAAGTGCAAAGATGAAACTCAGCGTTTTCTGGTCATAAGCAAAGTTGAGAAACTGCCTGCAGCGATTTCCTATCCAGGTTCGTAAATGTGCATTTCCAGAGATAGCACAGGGAAAAATTATGGCAATATGGGACAGAACTATTGCAATGTTACTGTGAATGGCAATGGGAATCCATTTCTGGAGAACCAAACTCATAGTTTAGCAGACGTATATTGGTTATGTGGAGACAACAAACTCAGATCAAGGCTTATGATTCCCTGGAAGGGAACTTGTGCACTTGTAAAGTTAATTCTGCCATTCTACATTTTCCCAGTTCCAGCAAGCAATTTCGTAAGAGAACCTGAAATAAAGCAGAAGTGGTTGAGTAGGAGAAAAAGAGAGGCACCGAAGCAATTTTTCGATAACGGTGTCTACATCAATAGCATTGGCGTACCAAGAGGTGTACCTGATGAATACAAAGCAATAAACCAAATAGCAGCTGGTTTTACATCCATCTTTGTCTGGATTCAACCTAATAACAATGTGGACTGGATCAACTACATTTACTATAACCAGCAGCGTTTTGTGAACTCAGCAGCGGCCTTAGGTCAGCTGGTGCCCTAGGCAAAATGGCTCCACAGTGCCCCCCCCCCACACACCACCCAGGTGCCCCCAACCTGGGCTACCTACACCAAATAAATACTGGAAAAGCGCCCCTGCTACAGTGGCACCCTAGGCGCCCACCTAGTTGGCCTATGCCTAAGGCCGGCCATGTGTGAACTATACCAAAGATGCATTGAAAGGAATTGCTGAACAACTGGAGGCCACCGCAGGTGGCATGGCAGAATCGAATTGCATTGGATGTGCTCCTGGCCAAAGAAGGAGGAGTTTGCAAGATGTTTGGGACTTTCTGTTGTACATATATTCCAAACAACACTGCGCCTGATGGAAGTATCACTCGAGCTTTGAAAGGTTTGGAGATGTTATCCGAAGAATTGGCAGAGAACTCTGGGGTAAATAATCCCTTTACAGATTTTCTACAAGCGTGGTTTGGAAAATGGAGTCATCTCATCAGCAGTTTCCTGGTGTCCGTTGGAGTCACTGTGGCTATCGTGGTGGTATGTGGTTGTTGTTGTATACCCTGTATCAGAGGTCTTCTACAAAGACTGGTTGATGCTGCTGTTACGAAGACGATGTACTAGCAATTGCAACAGACTGGTGAAAGTGAATACATTGAAATGTGACTCTGCAAATGTTTTTGAAGTTTAAAAATTTGTCTTGCCAATGAAGTAATGTAAGCAAAGAAATCTTAGTTTTTACCATATATTGCTGAAATAAAAGACAAATAAAAGTGTTTTCAGTGGGGAAATGTTAAGAGAAAAAGTTTTAAAAACATACTATTTGTCTTTTTCCTGTTCTTGCAAAATGAACATATTATTTGTTGGGATATGCCTATCAAAGATGCGCCCAGGGGTGTAGCTAGGATTTTCAAATTTGTACTGACAGCTCTCAAACTGCTACCCCCCTCCCCAGCCAAGCTATGGCCATTCTCGTAATTCACGGTTCGCTCTTTTAGTGTCGATGAAGAGGCATTCGCTGTAATGCCTCTTCAGTAATATAATATAAATTCACTCAAACTCGGTTCCTTGAATTGAAAATTAACCTGAAATGTCAGTTCTTTGAAAAATGTAGCATGGTAGTTGGGGTAGAGACTTCATGCTTTTGTTTTCTGTAACTAAGGTACAGGTTTTGAGCTTGAGTAAATTACTAACCACCTGCTACCACTAACTAGGATGTTTCATTCACACACACACCCCTACCTACCTCTTAGTGCAAGAAATATGGACAAAGCCTAAAATAAACAGGGACAGATATTAAATAATGTTCTTGTGAACTTAGAAAGTTACTAGAATAACAGGATTTGTGCTAGTATGAATTTTTCTAAAGGACATGAAGTCTGAAGCTCAAATGTCTGTCATTATTTAGCAATTTCAGCCTTCAATGATTTTCTAGAAAATCACAAAATTTATGAGGAACAGACAAAAAATATGGGGCAAAAATCTGGACATTCTGCAAAATTTGGACAGTTGAGAGGTATGCTACCTACCACACACACACACAACCTCTCAATCTCTCACAGCAACAAACTCATAAATAAAACTGAGGCAAAGGCCCAAAAATAAGGACATTTTTTTTAAATATTGCTCTTATAAACTTAGAAAGATAATAGAATAGTAGTAGGTCTTGCATCAGTACGAATTTTCTGAAAGGTATGAAATCTGAAACTGAAATGTCTGCATTATTTTCTAACTTCAGCCTTTAACAATTTGCCACTAATTTGCCAGAAAACTGCAATTTTATGAAAAACGGACCAAAAATGTGATGCAAAAATATAAAATTGCCAGACAATACAGCTGGGAACCTGTCAAAGGAGGGACACCATTTTAATATGAGCACAGTTAACTTAGAGCAGCTGACAAAATTAGAGAATCTACATGCATTTCTGAAATAAAAGTAATGTATAACTCTGATCATTACAGTTATTTATAAAAGTAAAGTAAACCCTCTATGTTTTCTTCCAAAATTGATATTTTGTGGAGGGATCATTAGAGGAAGAGCAACATTTTGAGCGAAAATCAGGGACAGTTGAGGTTTGGCTATGCCTAATTCTATAAAGCAATTTGCATGTACCTCTCAACCTGTTAATGCAATAAATCTGGACAAGGCCAAATATATTGAGGGAACATATAAACAGTACTAAAAATTGCTTTTGTATAAACTGGGACAGTTGATAGAACAGGTCTTATTTTAGCATGCATTTTTCTGAAGGTTATAAAGTCTGAAACCAGTGTGTCATTATTTAGTGACTTAATTCCTAAATCATTTGCCAGAAAACCACAAATTGAGGAACAAACCAAAAATAAGAAGCAAAAAATCTATTCATTCTTTGAAAATCTGGACAGTTGGGAGGTATAGTTCAGCTGGGGCTGTTTGCCGCCCTTCCCCCTCACAAAACCATAGTCGAATGGAGCCTCACCTGCAGCCATTCCAATGATCCATTACTTTGCTATTTCACTCCATTTACCATAAACACTAATGTGCATACTGATTTACTTCTATGATGATTTGAACTTCATTTGAAAGTTTTATTTTGCATTTTACAGCACAAACACTAAGACATCTGCTAAACAAACTTGGCATTAAAACTTCTCTGCCCTTGAAACTCACATTCATTGAAACAACATTAAAACCCACATTCAAAGAAAAATACATTTTACCCGTGGCAGATAAAAATTAATTCTGGGCTGCTTTTAAATCATAGGCCCCTTGCATATGAAACATACATGTGCGCTTTGATACATCTTCCTATTGCTTTGAACATTTTTCCAGTAAACAATGAAACAAAACTGCCCAATTCAGAACATTTCCATCATAAAAGTCTAGTCAAACTTCTACAGTCCACCATTATCAGTAAATAATATGCACAATCTCTGAAGTAGTAAAAAAAGTCATCTAAATAATTCCACGTTAAATAAATCTAACTAATGAAGATGTTGCTGCTAGCAATCACCTTTATATTTCATTACTTCACCGAAAAATAGTGTCTGATGCCCTTGAGGAATAAATTGCCTAAATTACATTAATAATAAGCTAGTAATATTGCAATAGGAAATGGATGGCAAACTGATAACAGGCTCATAGTTAGTGTCTTTACTTTCAGTACAGCAGCATTCACCCCTTATGGGAGTAGAACCAACAACCTTCTGCATTAAAAGCAAGTACACAACATTTTGTGCTACTAGCAATGCGAGCTGACTTAGCATAATCAGCACTAAACTTCTCTTCCCCTGCAGCTATCAGTTCCTTGTAAAATCTACGCAATACTCAACTACATCTCAACTTCGCAGCACAAGAAGTCTGGAAAAAGCCAAATTTATTGGGGTGGGTCAAAAGGGCAAAAAACAGGAACACATTAAACATTGCTTGTATAATCTTGGAAAGCTCTAGAATAAAATGCTGTGTTACCATCATACATTTTACTGCCAAGGTCACCGTGCAAAATAGTCAGAACTACATACCAATATGCCAAATCACCTGCTTTGTGAAAGAGAGGAAGACTGAAACTTAAATGGCTATAATTTAATGAAATCAGTTCTCACTATAGCTGTCAACCTCTTAGCACAAAACACCTGGACAAACCCAGTAATGAGGGAATACAGCCCTCAAACATATTCAGTGAATTCAGTTCTTGCCATAGCTGTCAACCTTAGCACAAAAAACCTGGACAAAGCCAATAACAGGGTATTACAGTCCCAAAAATAAGGACAAATTTCAAATAGTCATAAACTTAAAAAAATTGCTATAAAAGGTTGTGTTAGTATATATTTATTGCTAGAATAAAAAGTTGTTTTACTATGTCACAAACACAGGGATAAGATGCAGACTCCACACAGAAGGCACCCCAGCCAAGAATCAAACCAGAAAACCTACAGCTGTGAGGCAACAATACTGCCACTGCACCATCAAATATGTAAGGAAGTAAACATTCAGAAACCTGAAGTCTGAAATTTAAATGCCTGTCAATTTGTTAATCAGGACAGTCTGACTTGAAACAAAAAAAAAACAATTCTCTGCAGAGACCCAGGAAAAATAATGCAGACATGTCTTTGTAACATGGGAGGACACAAAAGCAAACCCACACAAACACAGGGAGAAGATACAGACCCCCCCCCCACACAAAGAAGGCACCCCAGCCAAGAACCAAACCCAAGAACCTACAGCTGTGAGGCATCAATGCTACGTTGCTACCACTGCACCATCAAATTTCAAGCATTGCAATATTTAAAAACCACAGATACATACAGATATTGATCAGATCAAATATGAGGCAAAAATCTGCAATTATTTTACAAATGGTGGTGGGTAGGGAATTCAGGTCTTTAACACTTGTATACAAGGTACAGGGTTCAAGCCTGAGGTATTCCCTACCACACCACCATGAGTAATCACACCAGTACAACATCCCACCTGGGGCATTTTCACACACACACACACTAACTGCAGGCTCCTAAGGTCATCCACTAAAATAATGCTAAATGTATCCCTGTCTCATAGCTATCATGGCAACTCCCACTACTCCTATAAAATAGCCAAGGACTTGAATAATCTTCCTCATCACATCTTACATATTCCAAACCTGTCCACATGTAAAACTACCGTGAAAGATTATCTAAATGCTAAGTGGCTTTGTACCCTGTCTTCCTCCTGGTTAGTTGTCTTCATTCTATTTTATTTCTCTTCTAGTGCAGGAGAGATCCTTTTTTCTGCTTATTTTTCATTTCTTGGATATTTGCTCGTTTGTATAATGTACATATTAACTACCTTTTTTATATTTGTGCTTAACTTATTTTTACTTATTATGTATAGTTTGCTATTCCTTCTAATATTCCTGTGATTGTGAAACATATTTTTTAACATACTTTAGATATTTGGTGTACCTGTTAACCTGTACTGTAACTTTAACTAATTTTTGTACTGTTCTGGAGCTTTTCTCCCCGGGTCTCCACTGAAAACATGTTTCTGCCCCAGTCGGACACTACCCAGTTAACAAATGTAAATAAATAAATAATAACCTGTTATTTAATGCATGCTATCCATTATCCAAGCACATGTTTGACGTAGCATTTCATAACTGGATACAGCTGGCAAATAGAGCTGCAACAAGGAGGCCAGTTAGGCATACAGATCCAATCCTAGAGGATGTCCATCACTGAAGAAACACTGTTTCAGTCTTTCTATTTTGTTATTATATGCCAAGTTCTAGATGTTACCACCTGCCCCCCTCCCCCCCAAAATAAATCTACATTTTATAGCTGAATTATTGCAAAATAGAATTGCTTATATTTAATTCTGAAGGATCATAACAGTTAGAGAAGATACTATTAAAACATTTGCTATGTACATGGTACATGGTCAGGCTTTTTTTTTTTTTTTGGAAATGAACTTTATAGGCTATTACTGGTCCATCCTGTTGGAGAATGGAGGGCTGCAACAATCATCTTTCTTCATAATGGTAGGCTTATCAGCTGCATGTCTAAAATGCAAAGCTATGAGATGAATTATCAATGAAATGACCAACAAGGACACTGGCAACCTACAGACGATACTGGACCCATCCCTGTTTGGCTTTGTTAAGGGATGGTCTTACGTATTCAATCTGGAAGACTTCTTTGAGAGGGTCAGCAAGGTTATAGATGAGAGTAAATGATGCATACTGCACACCTTGACTTAGCCAAGGTGTTTCATACAATATCTCACTCAGTTATTGTTGACACACTCTCAGAACAGGCATAAATCTCTACATAACTCATTGAATTGCTGGTTGACTCATAGATAAGAAACAAAAAAAAAATAAAAACAAATTAACTGAGCAGCACTGAGTGTCTTTAACAAAATATAGAGTTTTTGGATAAAATTCTTTATCAGTACACACAGAACCCATTCATATTCTCTATGGTTCAAGCTAATCAAACACCAGGTATTAATAAAATGGTCTCTTTAAAGCCAGTTCTTAAACGCAAACAACTGTGCTTTAGATAATTTTGTGTTAATTGTTTTATTACTTGTGAGGATTTATTGGCTGTATAGCATCGTGTTATTATACACATTTTACTATTTAAATAGCGATTTTAGATGTGTGTTATGTACTGATGAACACTCAGCATTGCAGAGTCTGTTTTTGTGTATCATTTGTTTATGGTTCTCTGCTTTACCTCATTCTTTTATATTTCTTGGCTCACAGATAAGACCCAAGAAGTAAGGATTAGTGAGACCACCTCCACTATGAGACAGGTCACCTGCCGACTAGCCCAGGGCTCTGCATTGGGCCCACTCCTGTTTGACATATTCTTCATAGAAGTCAAGGTTAATATCAAAGGCCTCTGGGTCACCAAGTTTACAGATCAATGTAAACTGGGAGCTATCATATCACCATGACACCAACATATTACAAGAGGGTCTAAAACAAGCAAATGACTGGTGTCAAAGCCACAGATTAAAACTCAACAAGAAGAAATGCATTATAGTACCCTTTGGGATATTGTACAATCAAGTTAACAACTGCATTGATAAAACACCCCTTAAGAGTTGACCCGATAGTTAAGTTTCTAGGAATATGCTTAGACATCAATCTGGCCTTTGACCAACATGTAGCCAAGACAGTAAGAAAATCATTCCATGTCATCAAGGGTATGCTATCCACATCCAACGAAGTTATAGTACCACACTTTACTCAGCCCTTATCAGACTTGTCATTGAGTACAATATCCCCCCCCACCTTTGATATGTACCTAACAAGGCACTTGCAACAGTTAGAATACTCTCAAAGTTTTCGCACCAGGAGAATCCTGGCTATGAATGTCCTATCCTTCGCAGATCACCCTAAGGCCCTATGTCTGTATTCAGACTCCTACAGGTTACTTAAACGTGATCTATGCCTAGCATATAAGGCATCCTCAGATCCAGCTCTGGTGGATCTCTTGAACATTCACAAAACAAACATAAGAAACTCCTGAACTTTGCCTGGGAAATAACTAGAACATGCTGGAGAAACCAATATGTGTCTCAAAGGATCCCAGCACTATGGAATAAGCTCTCCAAGCTCCCCATCTATGGGAATCAGAGTTCATCTCTGACCGTATTTAAAAAAAAAAAAAAAACTTGATCATTGGATGAGAAATCACAAATTCATCCCAATCTGGCTCCCATGTCACTGATAGAAAATGACATTAAGCAAATTAACCCCAACTAACATGCTCCCCAACATGACCCTTATCTACCTCTTTACTATCATACATAGGCAACCAAGGAATCCTGGGACAAAAATGGGTTGGATTGCATGGCTAGATTTGTAAAGACCCTAGTGGTCATCAGCTTTTTATAAACCTATTAATAAGAGAAGTTCAAAAATACTCAAACTGGCATATCAGAAGAGTCACAGAATGTTGGTAACAGCTGGTAATACTAGTTCCTTTCGGAAGTATCAGAATCTGTATTGACTTTAGGAAACTGATTGGCATTTCAAAGTTTCATAGCTATCAAATTCCCAGAATTAATGAGCTTTACATGAGCTTAGGAAAGGATAGATAATTAACATTATCAGACCTAACAAAGAGGTATTAGCAGATGCCTTACATCCTCTCACTCAAAGGAAAAACTTTTGTAACCCCCCCCCCCCACAACATAATCTATTTCAGTACGTATTGTGTCTATTTGAGTGCATGGGACAACAGTCTCTAAAAGCTGATGTTAAAATACTGAAGGCATGCTCATAATATGCTGCTACAAACTATACACATTTACGATATGGTCATCGATTCATTTAGAGGACTGACTGCCACACTTCCCAAAACTGTAGTGTATATTTGAATCTAGTAGCCAGGAAGGGCATGCTGTGAATACTAAGAGTAAATTACAAAGGAAACTGGGCATTGGTGAAGTCAATAATGTGGTATATTGCACAGACCAGGAGTAGCATGAGCATTAGTGGAAAAAAAAAAAAAAAAAAGAGTCAAAAGAAAAATAAGCCTGTGCCTCTGCTAAGAGATAGCTGAAAACTTGTTTTTACCTAGCTGGCTATTACAGAATGTTTATGCTTATTCTCCAACTACTGTCTACTTTCTGGCAGATCTTACAAAAGACAAAGTGATTGTCAAGGCTCTGTGGCCTTATGAGGCAATTAGAGCATTTAATAAACTTAAAATAATCCATTGTTCTGAACTTGCATTACTGTCTCCTAATTTTACTAAAGATTTTGCCTTGTATGTCTATGCATCAGAGGAATGTTTGGGGACACAGGTATTCCAGCACCCTGTGTGTTATATCAGCAGAAGGTTTATCAATGGCAAAAGGAGATATTCAGGCACAGAAAGGAAGTGTTTTGCAATCAAGTGAGTCGTCTTTTTCTTGAAGTATTATCTTCTAATCAGGCATTTTAAATTGTAACTGACCTTGCCCCTCTACGGTGGCTTTGTAGTGAGACTGATGGACATATAAGACTTTTTCAGAGGGTATGTTATCAAGAGCCATGGCCTAGCCAAAAAAAAATCTTGTGGATTGTCAAAGTCATGCAATCATTGGCTATAAATAAAAAAAAAAAGCGCAGATTAGCTCTGAGAGGAGTTTAGTTGAGTTGTCGCAATAATGAGCTGAAAATTTCAAACACTCTGAATATCATTTCTTCTTCTGGCTTTTCCTGGTTAAGGGTTGCCACAGCAGATCACCTGTCTGCTCATGATTGGCAGTGGAGTTTTACAGTGTCAAGTTGCCAGCCCAGCACTCACCCTTCCACAGAAGGCACATACTCACACCTAGGGCCAATTTAGAGTATCCAATCCACCTACAGCATGTCTTTGGGATGTGGAAGGAAACCAGAGTACCCAAAGGAAACCCACATGACCACAGGGAGGACATGCAAACTCCACACAGAAGGCACCCCAGCTGAGGATCAAACCAGAGAACCTCTTGCTGTGAGGTGGCAATGCTAACCGCTGTACCACCGTGGCCACCCAAACATGCTGAATATCACTACAGATATAAATCACAAAACTGCTATTTTTTGCAGCAGACAATTCCCCCATGCACCCCTGGGTCTATATTAGATTACCAAATGCTTAAAAAAGTGGACAGTGATTAATCGACCCTATGTAACCGAAAGCTTACAATGTCAAAGTGTCAGAACAGCAATTTTTTTCCAAGGGAAAAATTCGCTGTTCCAACAACAAAAAAAAAAAAAAAAAACAGTTTCAAACATTACATTAAGTAGAGGGCTTTGCCCCCCACACCCCCTACTTAAATATATCAACTCTGAGACCGCACTACAGTGCCGAAAACAGCAAAATACCGGAGCAGCCAATCAAATTCTCTGCCAGGGAAAGTATTTGCTAAACAGCCACTTCGATATTTTGCGTTTTCAGCCTTTTAAGTTTGACCAAGATGCATTCGACAGAATGCATCTTTGGTCTTCCAATATAGACCCACACCCCCACACTTCCTACCATTTCTATATACTAGCTTTGACACTGTACCACAGTGGGGGGGGCAATATCCCCATCCTCACTGCACCACTATCCCAACTAATACACATACATATCCATTTGATTCTTAGAGTTTTCAAGCTTTTCAGCTTGATACTGTGACATTCGTTCCTCCACTTGATCAATCATATGATAGGGACCCTTAATTTCTCATTATTGGTGTATAAAAGAGGTATACCCATCTACAGACATGCAGGAAGTCAGTTCCTCATACGGAGGATCAGCACAAGATAAGAAGGAACTCTTTAATATACTCTAAAATGATTTGGAATGATAGACCAGGGGCTATTCCTAGAAGTGGAATCCAGACCTGAGTATGGCCTACAGTCTGAACTTTGGTTTGACAGCACACACACACACACACACACACACACACACACACACACACACACACACACACACACACACACACACACACACACACACACACACACACACACCAGCTCGGGAATCAAAAAAGAAAGTTTAAAATGCTACCAGCTCCATTACGAGAAAGTTTAAAACACTACCAGCTCCATTCCGACACACACACACTTCATAGTACTCACCAACCCTCCATGAAAGTACTCACCAACCCTCCATGAAGTGAGACCAGCTCGGGAATCCTCCTCTCCATGACGTGAGACCAGCTCGGGAATCAAAAAAGAAAATTTAAAACGCTACCTTCCGCTCCCGCTCAGAAAGCATTTGGAGCTCCATTCCGACTGGCTGCCTAAAGCGCGCTGATGTCATCGTGCAGTAAAGCGTGAAAATAAAGACAATTTAAAATGCTACCCCCCCCCCTTCTACAAGTTGTACTGAAATCAGTACAGTGCGTATGCCTCCCAACATCCCTGGATGGGCCTCATCTGTGAACAAAATGCAGCATTGCTTATGAACCTGAATGATATCTGTTTTCTGCATTTCAGAATAAAGAAATTTGGTTATAGCTCAGTGAAGCCTGAGATAAGGATGCACGGCCGAGTAAGAGATAATTTACTGGGGCAGGCTGTGTGTCCTGGAAAATTTGAACTACCGTTGTTGAATTGAACATTTTGTACTTCTTGAACATTTTGTACTAGCTGTGGGTTTGAGGTAATTTGTGATAAACATGTTTATCCTATATGTTTTTCATAGCCAACTGTCAACGGTCAGAAATGTAACAAAAAGTTGTTTTGCTTGCAGTATAAAAGTTGATGTCAGTAAACAAGTTGATCAGATCAGATCAGATCAGAGGAGATCTGATTAGTCCAGACCGGACATCTTGGCCAACATGCTGTGTAATCTGGTTAACTGCTAATAAAGGAAAATTCATCGCCTGAGACAGATGTGACTCGTTTGAATTTTTTCTTCTGACAGCAACACATTCCAATCTGTCCACTATAAAAAGCAGCAAACAGGTAAACAATACAGGACATAATGTCAAGTTGTTGTTATTATCACAAGCAAAATATATCACTGTAATTTATGGATAAAGTAATGCAATAAATGGAGTCAGCTATGTATAGTAAAACAGTTTTACTCCCATAGCATCAGACTTGTCAACGAACACAGACAGATGACATTGTCAATGTTCTGCATAGCAATCATTGTTACCACAGGGTGAGATTGACAGTACCAGACAGACTGGATTAACTGTCTGTGTTACTCTAATGTAGTCTATTGTGCCCACACTGATAGCTTTCATCATGGTCTGGTCTGCCCTATCACGTATGGAAATACTTGGCCCAGGTTGCTTCACACAGGAGACTGAAGGATGCAGTTACCTCACTGTGTCAGTGCTCCTGTCCCATCTGGTGTAGAATATGATCTGTGAGACAGGCAAGTGCGTGGATGTCAGATCCATGACATTGCTGGGAATGTTCATTTCCTTGTAAGAGTTGGTGGACAGTCTCTGACGCTGATGCACACCAGTTGCATGCCTATGTCTCATGCGATGACCAGTATCAATGTGTTGTGGGGAACTGTGAATATCAGCAACAGTCACAACATGGGTCTGTTGTTCACAGGCCTCATCCTGTCCACCATCTGATATCCCCTCATTGTCACAATGGCTGGACCGGTTTCCCTCCACTTTTTGAGGCTGCAGCTGCATGCGTGACTGTCACCATCTTTGCCAGACTGTATCACCATGTCTCTGTCCTCTATGCATGGGTCCATGCTACCATACTGGGATACATCAGATCCCACATTGTGATCACTGGAAGGGCTAACGGAAGATACAGGTATGTGCTAAAAGAAGAGACAGATGTCACAGATCAGGACAATGTGCTTACATCACATGCTGTATATCGTTGCAGACATATGATGCATATATCCCATGGCAATGTTACAGATAATACTGACTTACCAATAGGTCTTGTCTGTGTATGGGTCATGAAATCTACATAACAGAGAATTAACAATTAGGTTACATATCCAACATACATGAGATATGTGATGAATACAAATGTAACACACACCTGTTAAGTCCTTGCTGGAAGATGATGGTGTAGAAGAGGGATTAACTTCAACTGTTGTATGGAAACAAAGTATTATTAATCACATCATTGCCAGCATGAACCATTTGAACAGCATTAAAACATACAGTAGGTTTTACATAGACATACCACTTGTTTGTGCACTTGGTAATGATGCAGTCTGTCCTATGCAGAAGGACACAGTTTGAATAGAGGACAGCATCAGGAGTAACAGCAATGACATTTATGAAAGACAGGTAATAGCAAACAGCTGATAGACTCCCGCTGTTGTGAGTATGTGTGTTGCACTGTGGATGTCGGGAAAGTAAAGAGAAAGACAATACAGTCATGTATACAGGCAACAGAATACTGACATCATGACATAAATGATACAGTAACAGGGGCTGCAGATACTCACATGACGGACGTTGCACCTGATGGCCAGATGTCCCTGTGATGAAAGCAACATTAATGTCATGTATCACAGGTCTGCTACACATTGCTGCAAACTATGAACCTGTTGTGGTAACATACCTGGTCTGTCTGTACTTGCACCTGCATAGCTTGGGCCCCCTCTGGATGTTCCTATAATGTACAATGTTAGGTAAATAGCAATATGACAGTAAACAGCAGTGTCAGAACTTGAGCCTGAGGCAATAACAGGTAGTGATCACAGTAACACAGAATGGAGACACTCATCTGCCATTACCTGGTGTTGTCCAGAAGTAGATGGATATGTGAATATTAATGCAGACAACATTAGACATTTTGGTTGCTCTGTTCTGTCTGTACTGCAGTTGTATGAGTAAATGCCACTACTTTATATTCATCATCATCCTATAAGGATGTGTGTGCATGATTCAGTTCTACTGCTGTAAATCCAAAATAACAATATTATTATTATTATTATTATTATTATTATTATTATTATTATTATTATTATTATTCACACAAAAGCAATATGCAATTAATTACTCTATAGTCATCCATGTCATGGAAAGTAAGGTGCACATATTCGGCCTGGAACTCCTGCTTCTATCCCACCCCTGGGTATATATCAGTCCCCTCACTGTATTCAGGGAGGCAGAAAATATTGTGATCTTTTTTGGGGGAGTCAATGAAGGGCCACCACTGGTGGCATCCCTCGATCTCTCATACAGTTATAACCTGTTCGCAACACTGAGGATCATGTCAGAACCGTACTAGCGACAGGCCTTATGGGATCTATTATGACCTCCAACCACATTAATCATGTTGGTGATATCAGCCAACATTTCATTCCCTCATATTGTATTCCCTACATGTCCAGAAATGCTAACATGCTAATTTACCTTATCAGCTGCCTATGACTCAGGTATAATTGAAAGTAAGACCGCCTAATGTGCATCCATCTTTAAATACCATTTGTACCATACATAATTAATAAGCTTCATTAAAATTCAGGTTTTGTTATCCTGTTTGTGCATGTAAGTCCTTGAAGATCGGTGCATTTATTTATAGCCTGACATGACAGGAAGGTGCTCCATGCAAGTACACAGTGGGTATTGATAAATGGTACCATGTGTAGCACGTGCCCGCTATCTTCCAATGATCTGATAGTATGACATGCCTGTTATCTTCCAATGATCTGATAACATGACAAAAGTCCAACAGACAGGAACCAAAGTAAGACAAACTAGCGAAAAACAAAAAGACAGCTTGGAAACACCAAAGCAAATTCTCTCTCAGTTTAATTCTCTTTCAGTTTAATGAAGCGCTTTTCATCTTGCACATGTGGCAAGACTTCATCAGAAACTGAACAAACTTCAACACAAGCAATATATACACACCCTTTTTGTCACATGACACTTCTAATTAAAATCTTGTGTCTTAAAGGCACATCCACATTATTACTACTTAAAACATTTTTTAAAAACAAATATGACTGACAATATTTTAGAACATCTCAACCCTTCCCTTCCTTCAGAATTTTTACCTGTAATGATGATAGAAATATATACAAACATACATATACTAACAATACTATATCTCAAATTATTGTGTTGACTCTCAAAATATAATATTACTTAGTTAACTAAGAAGTCAGAAACTTACATATCTGAGTCAAAAGAAGTCAGATATCACAAATATGAACGCATTTTATAAAAATGCATACACACATTAATGTTTAAGATTTTTCAACTTCAGTATACTGTTTAAAGATATTGTCTCATTCAAACCCGGGTAAAACATTGCCCCAGTGCATATTTGCCAACTTAACTCAAGTTGCTCAAGTAAAAATGTAAGCGGGCCCCCTAGACTATCATCAACAACAAAAGAAATCAGTGGTGAAGGGCCAATTCGTGAGAGCTGCCCGTATGGTCACGTTGGACCAGGATTTCATGGATGAATGTAATAATTTGAGGTCAATGTTTGTTAGGAGAAGTTACCCAGCAGACTTTTTTGAGAGTCTACTTGAAGAAGTAAAATAGAAGAGAGAACAGGGGTTGTATAAACCCATTTTGTCCATTGGTTTACAAAGTGTTATAATAAATGACAGAGAATTACAACAAAAAGAAGTATGGAATTTAAGTTTAATAACACCCTATAGTAGTAATGCAAGGGAAATAATGTCAATTTTGAACAAAAATTGGGAAATAATTAGGAGAGATCCTCACCTTTCTTACAAGGTCAAAAGCAAACCCCGGATTATTTACAAGAGGGGGACTAATTTAAAGGAATTATTACAACATAAAAAAAACACCCCACAGTGGAAGTGTGGCATGTACAAATGCAAAATGTGTAACTACTGTAAATACATGAGTACAGGACAAGACACTGAAGTTAAAAATATCAGTTTTAAAATCAAATTGAAGTACACTTGTCAGTCCAAGTTTGTGGTTTATGTTGCTCGGTGTCAATGCTGTGCAGCGTTTTACATAGGTAAAATGGATAGAAGGTTAAAAGAACGAGTATACGAACATCTATATAAAATAAAGACTCCTAACAGAGAAAATGTACTGGCTAGACACATTATTTCCTATCCACAACATTCATTTTTGTTCAAAGCAATTGATTCAGTTGTTGATGATAGTCGGGGGGGGGGGGGGGGCGCTTACACTTTTACTTGAGCAACTTGAGTTAAGTTAGCAAATATGCACTGGGGCAATGTTTTACCTGGGTTTGAATGAGACAATATCTTTAAACAGTATACTGAAGTTGAAAAATCTTAAACATTAATGTGTGTATGCATTTTTATAAAATGCGTTCATATTTGTGATATCTGACTTCTTTTGACTCGGATATGTAAGTTTCTGACTTAGTTAACTAAGTAATATTATATTTTGAGAGTCAACACAATAATTTGAGATATAGTATTGTTAGTATATGTATGTTTGTATATATTTCTATCATCATTACAGGTAAAAATTCTGAAGGAAGGGAAGGGTTGAGATGTTCTAAAATATTGTCAGTCATATTTGTTTTTAAAAAATGTTTTAAGTAGCAATAACGTGGATGTGCCTTTAAGACACAAGATTTTAATTAGAAGTGTCATGTGACAAAACGGGTGTGTATATATTGCTTGTGTTGAAGTTTGTTCAGTTTCTGATGAAGTCTTGCCACATGTGCAAGATGAAAAGCACTTCATTAAACTGAAAGAGAATTAAACTGAGAGAGAATTTGCTTTGGTGTTTCCAAGCTGTCTTTTTGTTTTTCGCTAACATGACAAAAGTACCACTTTTAAATATTGATTTTGATACATTTTCAGATTAGCCCGTTGCTACGTGCAAACTGAATTGGGACTAGAGTGAACATTTTCCAATTTTAGTACATTTTCCATTGGAGTATTGACATTATCAAGATGGCTACTGCCGGGAAGCTTCAATGTGTCCGGGAGCCCATCTGGATCAAGGAGGAGACCAGAGAGAGGCTGACCATCTATGTTGGAGTGGAGCATCCGATGAGAGCTAGGCCAAGGAACTTATTGATGGTCGATATTTGGAACTAGAGTGGGAAGGAACATTGGTGATGTATGGGGATCTACCAGACTGGAGTGCAGCTTCAGCACTGCTATGATGACCTGCATTAGAGGGGTGCAAAGAATCTTCATCCGAGGATCACCAAGGTGCAGAGACAGCCAGTGGATCCCTACAATAAGTGTCACAATCCTACGTATACCTGAGCATTTCTACAGAATTTAGAGATATAGCTGTGTCAAAATATATCATATACATGGCTTTTATAACTATTAAGTAGCTGCTCTAACAATTAGCTCATCTGAATAATTAAGAAGACGTGATGACTTCTCTCCATATTAGTATGGTCTATTCCCATGCTGTTAATTTATTTATTAATGTTTATCTTCTTCTTCTTTCGGCTTTTCCCGGTTAGGGGGTCACCACAGCAGATCACCTGTGGTGGAGCCAGCAGTGGAGTTTTACGGTGTCGAGTTGCCAGCCCGGCGTCCAACCTTCCACAGAAGGCACACACATGCACGCACTGAAGCCTATGGCTAATTTAGAGTGTCCAATAATTCTGAACTTTGTAGATGTATGCCTGTTTTCTAACATATCACAATATAATTTCACACTTTCACTATAGTCGTATATCACTGATGCATATAGTGCCTAGGCCGCTGATGACTACGCATTTCATAGTTATCCATTATGCTATGACAGTATCTCCTTCTCTAGCTGTATATGATCGATAACTTCTTTACTTCATTCTGCCTAATAAAGTGAACATTCTTACTACAGCCCTGTTTGTTTAAGCCAAGTAATGCTTGTCTGACTGATCACATATATGTTTTCAATTAGGTGTTGATAGCTGTTATTTCCTTAAATTATAATGGCAAATAATTGTTGGAAGTTTCCATATTTATCAGTTATCTGCAGGAATATGGATAAACACACGCAGTACCTGCTTTTTAAGAAAAGACACATGCTGTTTGTTAGCTTGGCCTGTATAAAAACTGGCAAGCATGCCTATGCCTTGTTGTGCTGTGGGTTCAAATCCACATAGGGGAAAGATCTTTATATTGTTATCTTGATTGATTTCACACATTGTCAAATATTCTTCTCTACATAACTACTTATTAATATTAATATTTATTTTGTGCATGGTTATGAATAGCCAGGTTATTCTTTGAATTCCTACAAATACCTGCATAATCTGTAATGTTTTGTTAACAGCAACTCTTTAAGTACCAGGATTAAGTGTACAGCTTCTGACAAAAAGTTTTGTGGAATATGGTATTATTTACAAAAGTGCTATCAAGTGTGGTTTTGTCATTCATTAAATTTACTTCAATAACCACCTCATCCTTATATTTTAAGGGAGTCAGATTGTCAGAGTTACAGCTGAAAAGCAGTACAGGGAGATAACAGTGATATATGCATTTAATTTGTGATGTGCACTTTGACAAGGAATATCTTTAAATGTAGTTCTTCCTGGTTACCTTCAGAACATCGACAGACCATTTAATTGAAACCCATTTCACTGACAGACCATTTCACTGACAACTAGTAAATGCAGGAATTTAAGACAAATAACAGGGATTTGTCCTCCTTCCCAATGTAGTGTGACCCTAGAGTTAGTATATATATATATATATATATATATATATATATATATATATATATAGTTAGAGGGGGTGTGAGGGGCGAAGCCCCCTACCTATTTTGGTTTAAATTCTGTACTTTTGTGTTTTCTTCTTTTAAACCAAAATAGGTGGAGGATTTTGCCCCCCACACACCCCCGATGTGGGGGGCTGTGCCCCCACACCCCTAACTATATATACTAACTCCAGGGTCACACTACATTGGGGAGGGGGACAAATCCCTGTTACTTGCCTTAAATTCCTGCAAGTAGTAGTTGTCAGTGGAATGGATTTCAATGAAATGGTCTGTCGATGTTCTGAAGGCAACCCACTTCTTCCACATACCTGTGTCCCTGATGTACAGCACCTTTTATGTCTCTGTTAACAGAAGTTATGTGATACATGACACTGTCCTACTGCCCCACTGTCTAAGGGATGAAGGTTTTCTGATGATGTTACTGGCTCTGACTACAGTGCTGATATGAATTCATTCTTGTTAATTATTTACCTACATGCCAACATACGTTCCTTTTTTGAAATCTCGTGATCCATATTAATAGCACATCCCTGTACATTCATAACCCTAAGTCTATTCACTGCATTCACAGCACAGACTCTCCGGTAAAATGGATTACATAGGCAGGTAAGTATCAGGAAAAGAGTGGAGACGTATATTAGAAAGTTTAAATTTCATGTCTTCCAATCTGTGTTCAAACATGTAAGAGCCTGTGTGCAATATTGCAAAATGTATATGGTGAATGTCTGATGGTATTCAGAAGTAAAATTTTTAGAACCTGATCTGAGCAATGTATTTGCCTGTTATTTGAGGACTACATCATTCATAGTTGCTCTTTTCTTTTTTCAAGCAATGAGGATAGGACCCAAAATCATTTCCTGTGTGTCGAGCAGAAGCACATGCTTGAGGAGCAGTGGAGGGAGAGAGGTATGTTGCTTATTTTTTCTGTTTTGTTAACCAAAATGCATCTGATCATTGTTACATGTCTGTATTTTTTAAATTACCATGTATATTGCTTAGAATGCCTGAATACCCATCATGCATCAGTCAGGTAAGTGCAATAATCACACTATGCCTTTGCTTAAAAGTCTGATTGAAATACAAATATGTTGAAATATCATTTAGTAACAAACCATGTTTTCTGAGGATAGTTTTTGAAATGTAGGTCACAACCTAAATGGCAGTTGGGTTTGAGGTAGTTAATTTACATAGAAGTCTGCAGTGCTTTGACTGCTGCTTACAAGTGGGAATGTGTGAATGTGTTTCCTGCTTTTTCACAAACTGAGTGGGTGTCTGATATGTCAGTGTTCACTGTGTTGTTTGCAGACTGTGTGGCATGCCCTTACATTGATATTGCATCTACCTACAACACCTTGTTCATAGGTTCATATGTGTTTACTAAGCTAATAACCATAAGGGCCTTTTTAAGCCTAGCCATGCGTTCCAAATCTCTGGCACGTTCTGATATACTTGGGAAGTGTAAGCAGGGGCTTGGGAGGTGAAAACATTCACAAACAGGGGCTTGGGAAATGAACCATTTATAGGCTGCCTGTGTCCTTTAGAGACACAGGTGCCAAACAAGGAATGGATTTCCTGTTCCCCATCCAATTGTTCAAGTTACATTTGAGTTGGGTTAGGGAGGAACTCTGCTTCACGTGGGTGGGGAGTCTGTTCTAGAGAAGGGTTGGTCTCTAGGATACATACCTGTCTCTCTAGCAGGTCCTATTTATATCACAGGCAAGGTTTAAGTTTTTAGAATAGGTAAATCTGGTGCTATTTGTTTTGTGGATATGCAGAAGTTCCATCAAAATGATATCTGACAATGTCTTGTATGCCAAGCATAGAATTCTCCTCAACAGCCTCTAGGAGACAGAATACAGGGATAGGGCCTTGAGGCGGTCTACATAGGACATGTCACTTATGTCCTGTATTCTTTTAGTGAGGAACCTCTCTGGATGTTCCAATTGCTGGATATGCCTGGTTAGGTACATACCAAAGGAGGCATTGTACTTAATAATAGGTCTAATAAATGTAGAATACAGTGGAACAATGACTTTCTTGTACCTAGATGCCATACGTTTGTTTAGAATTTGCACAACATAGAATGATTTCCTCACTACTGTAAACACATGATGGTCAAAGGCTAGATTACTGTGTATGTGTGTCCCTAAGTCCCTGACTACTGGGTCAACACATAGGGCTGTGTTGTCAATATGATAGCTACCAGGGGTGGATGACTTCCTGAAGGATGCTATTATGCGTTTCTTTGCTTTTAGTTTTAGTCGATGGTTCTGACACCAGTTGTTTGTTTGTGTCAACTCTTCTTGGAGAACATTTGTGTTGTTGTGAGATTCAATGACAGCTCCTAATTTGTAATCATCTGCAAATGTAGTCAGCCAGAGGCCATTGATATTGGTCTTGACTTCACAGAAGTAAATGCCAAAAAGGAGCAATCCCAGGACTGATCCCTGAGGGACTCCATTGCGACTTGCCTCTTTGTAGAGGTGGACTCCCCAATTCTAACTTCCTAGGTCTTGTCTATGAGCCAGCTGGCTATTCACTGGGTTACCAAAATACACAAAACTTAAAACTTCAAAAACAACAAAAAAGACAGCGGAATCGGACTGGTAAATAAGGCATGGACTTTTAAGTGCTTTCGGCCAAGACAATGCCTTATTTACCAGTCCGATTCCGCTGTCTTTTTTGTTGGCTATTCACTGGGTGACAAAAGGTGTTGTACCTATCCTCTTAAGTTTGTCAACAATGCTCAAGTTGGGTATTGCATCAAATGCCTTGCCCAGGTCAAGGTAGGCAGTGTGAACCATTCTGCCCTCATCCATTGCTTTGGTTACCTTCTCAAAGAAGTCCACCAGGTTGAGTAGGCATGACATGCCTTGATAAAACCAAACTGGGTTGTGTTTTTATTACAGCATACTTGTATCCTGTATTTGTGAATACTTGTGCAGCTAGGTATTTATTTGCACCATTTCATAATCAGCAAACATCATCAGAATGTCTGTAGTTTGCAGGCTACTGATTGCTACTGTAGGTAGGTCTTGCATATAGTGTGGACATACAATACTGTTTGTACAACTTATACTAGATTATCATGAGTCACAGGCTGTGACCATATTTATGACCGAACATTTTAAGCATTTGTTACTGTTATATTCCTTACATTGATCTGAGATTAACCAGTTACCAAGCTGACTGTCTCAGATATTTGTCATATGACTTGCCTTGTTTTAAAAACATTGTCATCTCACTTTGTCTTCATTTTAACAGTGTCACTTGGTGGCTGTTCGTATGACTCATTACATACAGAGACTACAATTTACATTCACATACAGACATAACTGTTCTGGGAACACATGCAAGAGAAAAAATGGAAATAAAGACATGCTGTCAGATACTCATCTGGACAGTTTTCTGAGAGAGACAACATTATTAAACAGTGCAGGTCCCAATATATGTTATTTTAATAATAAGGTCTATCTCTGACTAACAAATGGCTCCAAAGCCATGGTCTTAAACTCAGTGCTAAGAAATGCATAGTTGTATCATTTAGGAAGTCAACAAGCTTGGCTAATTACCATGTTGATAATACACCCATAAGAGTCAATCCAGAGGTCAGGGATCTGGGTATGCACGTAGACAGTAGCCTTATCCTCGACCTCCAGATGGCCACAGTTGTGAGTAAATCTTTTTATGTTGCACAGCTTATAAGTAAGGGCATGGCATCTAGGTCCAAAGAAGTCATTATCCCACTGTACAATGCTCCCTACGGTATGTACTTGACCAGGCATATGCAGTAACTGGAACATTCTCATAGATTCCTTACAAAAAGAATACAAGGTGTAACAAACCTGCCTTATGCAGAGTGCCTTAAAGCCCTTTCCCTCTACTTAGTGTCCTATAGATTGCTGAGGGGTGATCTATGCCTGGTGTACAAGGCATCCTCAAACCCACACTTATGAATCTCCTACATATTTATAAGCCAAAATTTGCCAGAAATACAAGATCTAGGGACCTGAATTTTGTCCGTGACGTAAACAAAACATGCTGGAGATGCAGATATGTATCCCAAAGACTGCCCCTCATTTGAAACAGGCTTCCCATCCATGTGAAGCACAGTTCATCTACTGCCCAGTTTAAGAGCAACCTAGACCAGTGGATGGGGAATAGAAAATTTACACCAGGCCTGCCATCCATGTCCTTTATGGACAGAGTTCATAGGTTCATAGGTAAGTACTAGGCTATCTGCCCAAGGGCATTTATAAGCCTAGCCAAAATGTGTTGGCTTTCGCCACCCCCTTAGATTAGTTCCCTGTGCCTCTGTCCAGCAGAGCCATTAATTCCCTGCACCACTGTCCAGCAGAGCCACTGCAGTGATCCCCGAGGTAAGTTTTCTGTTTCCCATCCACCTGTCAAGGTTTCTGTTGAAGAGTGTTAGTGAGGGGCTCGCCTGATGTATATTGGAATCCTGTTCCAAAGCATGGGGAGTCTCTGGGACAGGAATCTATCCCCCCAGCATGTCCTATTTATCGTTGTGGTGAGGTTTATATCTCTAGAGCGTGTGGCTCTCAGGGATTTGTTTTTATTAGGTGGAGCATGTCCATCAATTCTGGGTTGGACATGGCCTTGTATGTCAGGCAGAGATCACCTCTGAGTAAGCAGTATGCAACCGAGTACAGCTGGAGTTTCTTGAGTCAGGCTGCATAGGACATCTGTTTGAGGCCAGTAACCCTCTTGGTGAGGTACTTTTGTGGTCTTTCCTACTGTTGCAGGTGTCTTGTAAGGTACATCCCAAATGGGGCATTGTATTCTATGATGGGTTTAATGAGTGATGAGTAGAGAAGCACAATAAGCTCTTTTGTTCTAGATGCGAACCCTTTTGTCATTAGGTGGGCCACATAGAAGGATTTTCTAACCACCTTGGCAATATGATTATCAAAAGAGAGATTACTATCTACTTGGGTCCCCAGATCCCTTATTACATTTTCTGTATTTAGGGGACTACCACCTACGTGGTAGTTCACGGGTACTTTGTTTTTTCCAAATTCCAAGTTAGCTTATAAATGCCTGGCCCTCAATGTCTTATTTAGATACAGGACATCATTATTCTTTTGGGAAAACTTGATTAGTTTTAGAAAGGCCCTCCCTCTTTGCCCGTTAGCCTAATAACAATCTATGAATCTAGGAATTTATAAATCTTGATGTTTACAAGCTTTTATTTTGTCAAATTTCAATTATGTTAATCTGTCATGCGGTAGTGTCAGGCATGACTCCATTCAAATTTCAGGATATGTTACATGTGCTTGCTTTGCATATGCTTGCCATGCTTCATGCTGGCCAGTTAGAAAATGTTCAGGTGATGTCATAATTTCCACTGATAAGCTGTGTTTTGCCTGCCATTCCATGGCCTTGATTGAATTGCTCACATTGGTGATAAATACATTCTTCCTGACAAGTTCAGTTATTGAACATGCCCATAACTATAGATGAAGTGAGATAGAGAAGGTGTTGGTGCACTAGGAGCCATTCACTAGAAGCAGTTGTTTTGATTACAATTGTGCTGCTTGCTAAAGTTTGCATCATTTAAAATCATTTAAAATTGAACTGTGTTTTAAATAAGAACTTTGATGTATGCTACTGCACTTTCAGTCTCATATTTTTCTGTGCAGAACTTGCAAGTAGATGGGATGTTAATTAATGTATGTTAGAGTTTGGTCGTGAACATGAGTTTTATTTTAAGGTCAGCTATGATCTAGTTGGGAATGTATAGTTCGATAAACATTTGGTTTTAATTGTTATGGTTTTGACTACTGACATACATCTCCTGTGTTGGTACAATGCAGTATGGTTATAATGTATTTTAACATTTTATGTTGACTGTTTTCTGCCTTTTCATTGTGTTACAGCAGGTAGGATAGGCAGACAAGTAGTATCAGGTATGCACATGTAATTTCTGCCGTGTTTTGCAATTCATCTTGATAGAACATGGGACCCATGGAAGATGGCCAATCAGACGTAGATGACAAACACATGCTAGGCCACTGCTAAAGTCCTCAGATGATAATGACAATAGTGATAAGGAAGTTGGACCCACTCCTGCATGAGTCATTATGCCTGCTGCTCCCTGGAGGAGATGAAGCTAAGAACAACAGAGAGATGATTATCAGGAGGAGATCTGGGAAGTTGTGACCGATGTGTTTCAAACACAGATGAGGGATATGATGGCACATTTTTTAGGACATTGCATGGGCTATGCATGAGTTGTTCATGGAGATAACCCAGAAGATCATTTGTGAGGTTTATCCCCATGAGGCCAGTCCCTCAGGTCTGTAAGTTTTGTCTGTGTGCTCCAATGGCTGCCAATATGCTGACTGCTATATAACTGATTGGACTGTATATGAACTCTAGTGCATGCATAGCATGTAGTTGCTATGTTTATGTGTTACATGTAGAAACATACCATGGAGATATCATTGTGTGATATTTAATTATGTTTCAATGTGTGCCTGACACACATTAACACATTACACTTTTCTCCTATATTCAGCTGCCCATGCATTGTGGCAGTTAAAGTCCAGCACTACCAGCTTGGTATAGTTAGGTTTTGTGTGTTACCATAACATGTATGTGCAACAGAAGGATTGTCATTTCCCATGTGTTTTGGATGATGGTGGTCATGCTGTCCATCTGGCATGATCTGCTGTTGTGAGTCATGTGCTGGCAATGCTGATGCCATATGGGGTCATATACAGGTATGTCATAAATATGAACACCAATTTAACATTAATGTATGCACTGCAGTAAGGTTAATTTATTCAGTAACAGTACATAATGCTGTGTTTTCTCTAAGTTACATTTCCACATCCGTTCCCTAATTACATAAGTTCACGGCTTCTGGTAATATTTGTACACATTAACTGATGATTATACATGTCTCTGCACATATTCCGATCCATACTGACACACCATTGTATCTTTGACATGTGAGGATTCACTGACTTATAGTTATATGCTGTAATGATGCTCACAGGAGTGTTCTCTGCTCAGTAATGAGCAGGGTGCATGACATACACCTGTGGTAGTTTATCCAACATTGTCATGACAGTATATGTGTGTGTGATTAAAATTCTTAGCTTGCTTGCCTATACTTGTTGATGTCACATGATTGCACATTACTGTGCATGTGTGATTTATATATGCCCATTTTTGTGGACATCAGCAGTACAGTCTGATCATGTGACATGCATTTGCCTTTTGCTTAAATGTATTTTGGGTTGGCTTTGACAGTACCTGTATGGTGTACACATGCATTTGCAATGTGTAACCTTACCTTGTTACCTTGTTGTCCTGCTTTATCATTGTCTTCCTTGATGTGAGCCTAGGTTGTCCACCTCATTTCCACCTTCATATTTACATAATATATTTTGTAGATATGTTTGTCTTTTTTGCAATTATTCACCATTGCCATGCATTATCTTGTTGACATGGTGAACTTGTACTAAATGTATGGCCATTTTACAGATGCATTGCAGGACATCTGCACACAAGCAGCTGGCTACTGTGTGCAATACATCCTTACACTCATTATACTTGTGTGTTAAACAGTGTACATTTTTGAAATTCATATGTAGAACATGATATTTTTTAAGCTGTAGTGCTAGATTTTTACAAATATTGGTACACGTCATTGGTATGTGTATGTGCATCAACATTGTTTCCATGTATGCTCCATTTAGGCCACTGACCGTCATAAATACATGCCTACACCTGTGTGATGACTTTGACATGGCATATGTGTGTCACATATATGCATTCCATAGCATATTTGGTTGGATTGTGTATACCTAATTGTGTATTTAGCAGCTTTGCTGCAGTGCTGCTGGCTGATACTGTGCTTGGTTGTTTGCCTTTCACATGCATGGTTAGTGGTTCAGTTTTGTTCTCTGTTGTAGTTATCTAGTATTTTTTGATCTGACAGACTACTTGGATATGTGTTTATTTATACAGTGTGTACTGTGATCCTTATTTATTACCCTACAACACACATCTACCATTGGTCATACACATGCAGGTATGACTGTGACACAGTCTGCAACATATTGTAATGTGATAGTGCATAGTTAGATATGTTTTTCTGCATTTTGCCATGACTGGTATGCATCCCCACTCTGTTTGATAACTTTATGTTGCCCATTTTGTGCAGTGTGACGTCTGTGTAAATTACCTGTCCTTAATGTTATTTTCCAACCTTTGTCTGTCATATGTTTTTGTTCTATGTGTTTACCTACTGTAATGGCCTTCAGCTCTTCCTTTCCTATCTTTACCTTTCCTTCTATTCTTAAAAAAAAGGGGACCTATTCCCATAAAAAAGAAATGGCCCATGTCCCTCTGACTTTCCTGTCCCAACATCCCACTTGTGTGTCTTTCTTCTTCACCCACACCCCACCTCTTCTTTTCTATATCACACTTTCCTTGAGTTTGTGCATTACCTGTGCTCCCCACACATGTCCCATACCCATTGTTAGCTAATGTTAGCTGTGGTGATGTGGCTGTGATTGCCCTTCACCTTTATTAATTTTTTATTAGAAAATTTATGGATTCTGTCAGAATCCATAAGAGATAGCCAGTATATTTTAATAATAATGGACTTATGGTTATATTCTTTGGTTCACCTTCAGCTTACTGGAGAGATTCTGTTATAGATTTGTATTTAGAACTGTCAGGATTGTTGACTCATGAGATTCTTTCTGTAAAATTGTTAATGTACATTGTGCTTTGACGATTTTCATTACTTAAGGACTACTTGCCGGTAGTGTACAATGTGATGATACTACTGAGATACTCCACTGTAGACCAAAATATTCTGAGATCACTGTGACGCACTTATATATTACATTATCTCCAACTTTTCTGTTGATATTCATGTATTCTGCAAATTTTATGGAATCCAGCCCATAGTGTCTGATATTTAATGCCTTTATCCAGAAATGCAGAGCTTGGATCTTGAAGTCTACCAGAATCTAAGAAGTTTGACTGATATTAATAAATGCTGATATTTTCTAGTTTCTGTGTATGTATCAATATTATTTTTGAAGGAAGTTAGCAGCTTATTTGTTTTGACTGTAAAAAGAAGCTTGTTTCATAGCTTTGTAAAACACTCTACAGGTGAGACCATCTTACTTTTCAAGTTTCCCTTACAGTTTTCTTGTGTAATTATAAGCCACATTATTTCTTTCGGATTTTAAATTCAAACTGACTTCTTCATTAGGTCTAGAAGATTAGGTAAATACTAAAGCAGACTGTGGAACTGTTTTTCAATCACACAGTTTATAAAAGTTAACTAGTACCACTTTTTTCTTACTGTATATATCTTATTAATTGATTCCACTAAATGTGATTTCTGTTGAGTTTATCTGGATATTTATGGCCTATCAGTGCCCACTCATAAATGCAGGAGTTTTTAATATTATAAAACTTATTAAGAGAATCCGGAGGTGATTGACTTGAGCCATTGAAAATAGCATCTCATTCTGCTTTCGTAAGTTTCTAATTTATTTCACCATAGTTTCTCTGGT
Source organism: Protopterus annectens (assembly GCF_019279795.1). NCBI lineage: Eukaryota > Metazoa > Chordata > Ceratodontiformes > Protopteridae > Protopterus > Protopterus annectens. Next base: position 286,200,131 of record NC_056726.1, on the reverse strand, counting down.
TAAATATGGAATGATGATTTTTTTTATGACCAAGTTTTATTTCATTATTAGGTTAGAGATGGGTTGACCAACGGTTCTGTTTTTTGATTGTCATGGATGTGAATTGATGGGGGCACTCATGAAAGCCAACCAACAAAAAATGGACAGGCTAGTCAATGACATTACTGAGCTAGATAACACCATCACAAAGGAGTTGTTTGATTTATATAAGGCAGTGGTGGCTGGTGACTTCAAATCAAAGGGGGGCTGCAGGAGACAGCTGAATGGGTGGGGTCAATGGGAAGGGGTGCGGCCAACTAGAAAGGGGAGGAGCTATGCTCAAAACCACAAAAACTAAATATACTGCCCTGGGTGCCAAACCGTCATTATGAGAGTCCAATCAAGACAAAACGAAGTATAGAAGAATAGAAATATTTCAATGCATTGGCTGCATGACAGCTTAATATCTAGATGGAAACAAAAAAGGTTGTGAGGCATGAAAAAATAAATTACTTTTTTTAAATACATTAATGGAATGCCAGTCAAAATCAAGTATAAGAAAAACAAGCAGCACTCAACTCAAACCACTTCTTACACTGCAGTTCTAATTATAATTTATATTCAGCTTTATTAAAGTACCAAGTAACATGCTGAAAGTAGAAATCTGTGATGCCCCCACTAAAAATGTTCCTTATCCAAAAAAAAAAAAGACCTGCTGCCTGACTTCTACTTGTTTCATGGGGAAAACATGATCAAAGTAAAAAAATGAAAAGCAAACAAGAAATAAGTTCAAGATAGATTGCTTAAAAGGATTACTGTACAGGTTATGGACCACATGACTGGCATTCTGTTTACGGGTAAAGCCTGCAGAGATGACTGGAAGTCTCCAAATGTAACGAGACTCTTAAAAATAATGTAATCCTGTCCTTTATTACAAATACAGTCATACGCATTTCAATACCCAAGACTTATACATTATCTAGTTAAGTATTCTCTACATGGCAACAGAAAGGCTTTCAATGCTGGCAATTCTTTAACAGTATGCTTATTAAAGCTTACTTGCATCTTGCAGTCTCAGCCAAGCTTACCTGATGGTCATTAAAGTATTACTACTTAAACACAGAGCAACAGGCACCTTGAGTAATAAGCATAAATGAACAGTACAAAAAATATGACAGAAAACAGACCATTCTGTAAAAATCAAGGACAGATGAAAGGCCACTCTAGTACTTGTGTCTACCTTGAATGGGGGGGGGGTACTCTGCACATTTACACTGCATAACTACTCCTTGCCTTGACACATCCAGAGTCACTACATGGGGGAGTGGGGTGCAACAAGTATGTCACAGTTTGAAATGCCTCTGGCTGACTTGTGATGGCCCTGACACATTTGTCATACCGCTCAACCTCAGAGCAAGAAATCTGGACAAAGCCATACAAAGAAATGGGACAAAGGCCCAAAAATAATGACAATTTTTAAAATATTGCTCTTATAAACCTAGAAAGATAAGAGGTCTTGCATTAGTATGAATTTTCTGAATGGCATGAAATCTGAAACTCAAATGTCTGTCATTATTTTCTAACTTCAGTGTTTAATGATTTGTCACTAATTTGCCAAAAAAACACAATTTTATGAAAAATGGACCAAAAATGTGGATGTACAAATATAAAATAGGTTATAGCAACACAATACAGCTGGGATCCTGTCAAAGAAGGGACACTTTAATATTAGTACTGCTAACTTGAGCAGCTGACAAAATAAAAGAATCTACATGCATTTCTGAAACAAAAGTAATCTAACTGATTATTACAGTTATTTCTTAATTATAAACCCTCCATGTTTTCTTCCAAAATTGCTATTTTGCGGAGGGATCATTAGGGGAAGAGCAACATTTTGAGCCAAAATCAGGGACAGTTGAGAGGTTTGGCTATGCCTAATTCTATAAAGCAATTTATTTGCATGTACCTCTCAACCTGTTAATGCAATAAATCTGGGCAAGGCCAAATATATTGGGGGAACATATAAACAGTACTAAAAATTGCTCTTGTATAAACTGAGACAGTTGATAGAACAGGTCTTACTTTAGCATTCATTTTTCTGAAGGTTATGAAGTCTGAAACTCAGTGTGTCATTATTTAGTGACTTAATTCCTAAATGATTTGCCAGAAAACCACAAATTTTATGAGGAACAAACCAAAAATAAGAAGCAAAAAATCTATTCATTCTTTGAAAATCTGGACAGTTGGGAGGTATAGTTCAGCTGGGGCTGCCTAAGTTTGCCGCCATTCACCCTCACAAAACCATGGTTGACTGGAGCTTCCCCCTGCAGCCATTCCAGTGATCCATTACTTGGCTATTTCACTCCATTTACCATAAACACTAATGTGCATACTGATTTACTTCTATGATGATTTGAACTTCATTTGAAAGTTTTATTTTGAATTTTACAGCACAAACACTAAGACATCTGCTAAACAAACTTGGCATTAAAACTTCTCTGCCCTTGAAACTCACATTCATTAAAGCAACATTGAAGCCCTCATTCAAAGAAAATACATTTTACCCGTGGCAAATAAAGATTCATTCTGGGCTGTTTTCAAATCATAGGCCCCTTGCATATGAAACATACATGTCCTCTTTGATACACCTTCCTATTGCTTTGAACATTTTTCCAGTAAACAATTAAATAAAACGCATGCACCAATGACAAAACTGCCCAATTCAGAACATTTCCATCATAAAAGTCTACTCAAACGTCTACAGTCCACTATTATCAGTAAATATGCACAATTCTACAGTTCACCATTATCGGTAAATATGCACAATCTCTGAAGTAGTAAAAAAGTCATCTAAATAATTCCACGTTAAATAAATCTGTAATGAAGAGGTTGCTGCTAGCAAACACCTTTATATTTCATGGTTTCATAGAAAAATAAAGTGTCTGATGCCCCTGAGGAATAAATTGCCTAAATTACATTAAAAATAAGCTAGTAATATTGTAATAGGAAATGGATGGCAAACTGATAACAGGCTCATAGTTAGTATCTTAACTTTCAGTACGACAGCATTCACCCCTTATGGGAGTAGAACCAACAACCTTCTGCATCAAAAACAAGTACACAACCTGTTGTGCTATTAGCAATGGCCCCCCCACACACACACAAACACATGCAGACACTTGCACCCAGTAAATTTTCCAAGACAACAAAAATAAATAAATAAATAACATTCTAAGTACAGTTTCCCTGCATTGCCCCCAGAGTGGGCATCTCTACCCTCTTACTTATTTGTCCTACATATTCTGTTACACTGCTTTCAGTCTCATAGATGAATATCTAAATTTGACCAGGGTCTGGTGACATCATCATTACAAAAGGCAATGCAGTTGTCCAAACATTTATAAAGTCTGTTTAGTGACTAAGTCAGCAGATATATGACTGATTGTCAATGGCTGATTCGTCAATACCCAATCTCATAAGAATCATGGCATAAAGAATTGTTTGCTGGCAAACAAAATCAGGATGCAAATCACCACCATGAACTGACTTAGCGCCAATATTATAAGATACAGGTGAAAACATGGGTAAATTAGAACAACTGGCTGAAATATTAACTTTACTTAAATAATTGCAAAGTCCAGAAGCAAACAAAGTAAATACTGTAAAATACATAAGATACAGAGCAATAAAAAGAATCTAAACTCTTTCCTGCTCCATTTTTTAAACAGGATTTTCCATCACTTTAAGAGAGAGCAGAAAAGAAAAAGGTGCCTATTAAAACTTGCCTAACTGTCCACAAAGGTGTAAGACTTTAGACTGGGATGAACAACTTGCCTTGTTGCAAGATCAAGAAGTCCCACCATTAGGGAAGCATACTTTCTGCAAACCAAGAAAAAACAATGAAAGATATTTTGTTACACACTTTCTACTCTGTACAAATATGCATAATTTTGTAGCTGACTTAGAGGGAACTCCAAAAACTTTCAAGACACTGAAGGGCAAGAGGTGGGTAATTTGGATCCATGTAAGAGAACCACTGGGTCCCTCATTACAAATCCAGTGATACAGTTCAGAATGTACCTTACTTCTGGAAAAAGGGACTGATCTCAGTGGGTCTACAAGTCTTTATCATACTTTGGAACAGTTCCCTTTATCTCAGTCAGATAACAACTTGCTCCAGTTAGTGATTAGCTGACTTTACAACATGAGATCTATGCCTTTCACAGCCATGTAAGTAAAATTCAAGCTACAGTTTTGTAATATAATTCAGGATTTTTAAATAGAACCAAAGAAATATTTATGCATGTGCAAAATCTATGTGCCTTATAAAGTACATGTTTATAGGCCTCACCCTCTGGACTAGGTGGAATGAGGTATTCTGACTGCTGCAAGACACACATAATATGGACTAAAATACATAGATAAAATGGGATGTAAAGAAGCAAATATTTCACTGCTGGTGTCATACAGGGAAAGCATGCAGTACCGAATAATAAGATCGATACTGCACTTGCTAGAGTCAGTATGCACCACTATGTGATGCTTCTCCCTGCCTATAGGCAAAAGGTTTGTAGTCTTAAAACGCAATCTACATAACCCTCCTTTTCTCACTTTGAAGACTGGCTTACAAACAATCCTCTACACTCTTCAACTGTGATGCTATGAATATGGCACTGTAATTATGAAGACATATATGCCAAGGAAGAATTTATAATAATGCTACAGATTCCATCTTTCTTTTATAATCTTGAATTTCTGATCCCTTGCAAGGATGCAATGGCTTCATTAATATCACTTTTTCTTGGGTTAAATTCTTTGAAGTGAATAAAGCCCTTACAGTCCTGAAAGCTTAGTTGCCTCCTCACTGAGGTCTAATATATGAAGAAAGTGTAGCAAATCTACCAAGTCTTGTAGTCAAGTTAAAGTGGGTATTGAACTACCTCTGCATTAAATGGACTGTATCCACACCAGCAAACAAATACACAACTTTAAATACCAAACTCCACTCTGCAAGTTGATGAAAGAAGTACTTTTAATACAAAGTAAATTGCACCATTCACATGCGGCAGGAATCACAACAATACAAACAATAGCATTAAGCGCTTTTCATTTGGATATTATCAAGCTCAGATACTAAGCTCCGAATTACAAAAAGTTTAAAAAGCCCACGTGAAATGATGTGGCCAAGTAGGTGGTACTAAATTCATTAAACAAAATTTGTTTAAAAACCAATAATCATTTCATTATGAAAGTAATTTCATTCTAAAACTAACTAAATAAACAGACACATAAGCTACTCTGCAGGTCGACAAAAGTTAATTCTAAAAGGTTTAAATTACACCAACTGAGAATACCCACAACTTAAGTACAAAGTAAACAGTCAAGTCTAAAAATATATATCGCAGTTTCCCTGCCGCTTAGCTTACCCGGCCTTCCTACGTACCTGATATACTTCTGCACCTTCACTCTGTTCTTCTTCTTCTAACTTCTTTCATCTACTGCTTCTTTCTTCAGTTCTTCTTCTGTTCTTCTGAGCCACCCAAAAAAAATATAATAAAAATCCAGTGGCAAGTACTGCCAAGTAGCAAATTAAAGGTTCGGTAAATCCTCCCCTGCCGTGACCCAGTACTGACTCAGTCACTTAATCAACCCATTAACTGACTTACTTGTTGATTCTGGCTTTTTCCCAGCACATAAAGCCCGGAAGAAGCGACAAAAATAATCAGCAGCATTTGCCCAGCAAGCACGTCATAACGTGCCTGCGGACGTCTCCTCGAGCCCTTTTCATATCTATGGGTTTGTGTCTCAACCGTGACAGACTTGGAGTTCTGGGCATCACAATGATGCCTTCTTTCCGGCTGCAATGAAAACATTGCAGCAAGAATTTAGAAAAATTGAAGTATGCAATGCGCTGCACTTTTCTTCAAGTCGGATCAAATTTAAAAGTACAAAACAGATTTTTTACATAAAAACTCCGCAGCCCTGATATAAGGACAGATATAAAAAAAATTATTAGCGTTGAGATTGCTGTTAATGTTCATTTTAAACATAAAGAGAACAAATCTGAGTGGGACAGAAATGATTATCTTAACACGACCTACCCCATTCCCACCTCTGGTGGCAGTAATCATTATATTGCTTTGAACTCTTACATTGGAAATGATTATACTAGCCTTGTGCAAGTGGATGAAGTAAAAGCCCTTTAGAATTTCCCCAAATGAGATGCTCAGGACAGATCAAACAATAGGACTATCAGAACAAGAAGGACTACAGTGTACACAACTGGGGGCTCTACATGAGTTAGAGCTTGAGGAAGAACGTACTTGAACAGAACAATGTTTCTGTTGTTTTAGGTCAGCAGTCATGTTCAATCAGCATACCAACAACTTGAGAAATATTACTTTTTTATACATACATTAGAATGAGATCTGTACCTTTAAATATGTTAGTTAGTGACACATTGCATAACCATGTACATGGTGTATGATATTAAACTTTGTTTAACCGAATATTTTACTATTCTGATGAAGTTACATTTTAGAGGGTTAAACTGTTTATTGTTTACTGTTTTCTCTGTGAACATTAAGGGGGGGGTACATGAACCCCTGTTTTGTTCCTGCTTTCTTAGTTCCATGTTTATTGCAACAAGGACTTATATTGTCCTTTTTGGTTAAAGATAATAATGTCATGATCACTGTTAATTACAAGCAGTGTAGACATGGAAGTGCAGAAGAAAGAATATAAGTTTATTTAATTATTTTCATTTATGACTTTGTTATCAAGGTAGGTAGGCTGCTCCTGTGACTCTTTTCAACCACAACTCATGGCTTATCAGTATAATAGCCTGGATATTGCTGCATTTAGTCAGGTTTTGTGCTATTTTTCCAAATGCTTTGATTAACATAGTCAATTAATATCTGGGCATATTCACTTAATGCTAAGTAATTTAGTAAGCCAGTTGTTTGGATTGTTAAAATCACCCATAAGGACTGCATTTTCACTGATTTGTGTATCCTGAAGTCTACTGAGTAATTCATATTCTTGAGGTGTTGTTTTTGGCTTCTGGTTTTAATTTATATTCTTGAGTTATGTTATTGATGTCTGCTTCTTAGGTGTTCTTTTATAAATACCAGCACACTGCATTCTATCTTATTTCCCATCAGATATGTGGTGATAAATTGAGATATAACAACCAGGTGGTCAGATACATGACACCCCCCTCCTTCCTTCCTGCCCAGCCATTCAGGTCCCATTTCTATGCCCTGTCGCTCAACCCTCCTACACATTTTATTAAAAAATAATTTATTTTAAACTGTAGCAAGCTGCTTGCTACAGATGTAGCAGACAGTTGATACAGTTTATACCCGGACTGCACAGAGTGCTACATTTCTCAGGTTTAAGTTAAGAAATAGATTTTTCTTTGTTTTACTTTTAAACTGTAGCAACGTGTTGCTATAGTTTATTGCCTGCTTGCACAGAGCACTACACCACTCAGGTTTTAGTTAAAAAATAGATTTTCTGCTACAGTTTATACCCTGCCTACACAGAGTACTACAGCTCTCAGGTTTTGGTTAAAAAAAGAGATTTTCTTTTTTACTTGACAGCTCCTACAGTTTAGACCATACAAAGAAAGTTGCAGTACTCAGGTTTGACTGCAAATGCAATATTTGCTTTTAAAAGCCAGTGTTGAATTAAAGAGAAATCTGGATTGGGTGATTGCGCCCATCTAACACTTTGTACCCAGGATAGTTGGACCTCTCGTCCCACCCTAGCTATGCTACTGCAATGATAGCCAATCTTTTTCTACTTTTTCACAATGAGCCCCGATACTTAACAATCTACAGAGCCAGGCAAGCATGCATGACAAGCAGCTCATTAAATATTCTGGCTGTGAAAATGACAGGGACTACAGAAAGAATGCGCAGCTGCAGGAGTGTACTGGTCACAGTAAAGATTTTCTGTTGATCACAAGTCCTGATGGTGCATGGTGCAATCTCATGCATGCAGTTGCAGCTAGAGAAAGAGGTTATGTGACAGCTTCTCTGAGTTGTGAGACATGTGTGCTAATCTATGTTATAACTCAGTGATGCATACATGCAGGGAAGATAGCTTGTGGAAGGTAGTAAGGGAATTAAGGTGAAGCTGGGAGAGTGCAATAAGTTATAGGGCCTCACCAACAAATAAACAAACAAACATACATAGAATAACAGACAAGACTTTGAAGGTGGTGTTAACACATCCAGGAATGTAGAAGATAATGGAGAAGGGGCATTACATACACAGATATAAATGTCATTTAACTGAAGATAAAAAATGTAAAACAACACATAATTTGGGGTGGGGTGGGTTAGAAACATACCATTACATTGACCAAATACAGGCACAACATCAGCAGTTTCTGACCATATTAACTGTACTGTACTTCTAATGTCAGAAAGCTAGTAAGCACCATAAGATGACAATGATGTGCCTGTATGTAATCACTATGGGACATTAACCCGCAACCTTCCTCACTTGAAGTGTGCTAAGCACTTGAATCACACGATTAGCTACAGCAGCAGCAAGACAAGCAGCATTAGAGAAACATACCACAGATGGGTGCCACACACCCACAGACTGAAAGAATAAGAGGGAGAAAAAGCATGCAGCCTTCCTCACATGTAGTGTGCACAGCACATCATTCACAGGCTGAACTACTGCAGCAGGGAGACAAAGAAGGCCCTACTGAAATGCACAGTGGTTGTGTGTCACATACTTGCAGAATGAAAGAATAAAATGAAGAAAAACATGCAAGCTTGAGTGGACATGAACCTGTATGCTTCCTCACTTGTAGTGTGCAAAGCATTTATTTACAGGGTGAGACAACATGCAGGCATAGCCAGGGTAACACCAAGATGAGGGATAGGATAAGCTTGCATAATTGCCATCTATGCCAGCTGCAACCCATTGCATGCCTCCCTGTGCTCCCTCATTAGTGGACCATGGCTCAGATTGAGGAATCTGTGTGGCTCACGAACTCAACTCAATGAGTTGCAGGATGAGGTTCTCTAAATGGCTGAGGTGGGCAGTAAATAAGGTCCCCCAAGATGTCTATGAGCCGCCTGTGGGTCACAAAGTTGTCACCTTCAATTGCACTGCTACCAGTGGGAATGACACCACCAACCTCTGGTTTAGGGTTGCTGTATTTGGATTAACCTGGGGTACAATGTTTGTGGATGTTGGTGCTGGTGGTGGTGCCACCAGTGGGAGGCCAACAGGCCTTGATGGAGGAACGGGTTCAAATCTAGATGCTGCTGCATATAATTAAGAAATAAATGGACAGAAACAAAAATAATAAACAAAACAAATGTATGTAATACGAAGCATAGAGAGAGAAGTACAGATAAAATAAAAGTATGCAGCTCATCAGTATGTTTGCTATGATAACATTACAGGTACTCTGATTGAAAGAACAACACCACCCACCCCACATATACAATGATGCCATTATCACATGCAGTCTTAAGGTGCAGTATTAACGTGTTGAGCTAATTGTACAACCCAAATGAAGCCTCTGGTCAAGCATGATTCCATATTGAAATGTCAACACTTGAATCCCCCAAGACACTAATGTCCAGCAGGAAAGGCTAACACAGACAAATGATTGGTTCCAAAGCCACAGCTTAAGAAGTGAATAAATGTACCCTTTGGACAGTTGGCCATCCTAGGAAACTACCTCATTGATAACACACCCATAAGAGTGAACCCAGTAGTCAGGGATTTGGGGAAGTATGTGAAAAGTAACCTGGCTTTTGACCAACGTGTCTATGGTAGTAGGGAAATCATTCTATGTTGCTTAACTTATAAGCAAGAGCATGGCATCTAGGTCCGGAAGTCATCATTCCTATGTATTCGGCCCTCATGGGACCCTTCACTGAGTACAACACCCTGTTTGGTATAAACCTGATCAGGTATGCACATGCAGCAACTGCAATGCCAACAGGGGCTCCTTACAAAAATATACAGGGTGTAAACATGTCCTGTGCAGTTTGCCTCAAAGCTTCATCTGTATACTTGGTTTCCTACAGACTGCTAAGGGAAATCTATACCTGGCATACAGCTGCTCTTAGATCCCACTCTGATGGACCTTTTGAACACCCACAAAACCAATAGCACCAGAACTACTTGATCTAGGGACTTGAACTTTGCTTGTGACATAAACAGGACATGATGGAGGATCAGGTATGTGTCTTAGAGAATTCCCCTCCTCTGGAACAGGCTTCCATGTACAACAAACTTTTTCCCTAACACTATTCAAGCATAACCTAGACCAGTAGATGGGAAATCAAAAACCCACCCCCCATCTAGCACCTATGTCTCTAATGGAGAGAAGCAGTCTGTAGATCATGACCCAGCTTACATATACCATTTAAAATAACCTCTAAAGCTCAAAAGAAATGCAGGATACCTTTGAAATGTATTGCTAGGCTTATAAAGGCCCCAGTGGTTATTAGCCTGGTGTAGATCTATGAAACTATGAACCTCTAATACTGTGTAACATTGCAAATATTGAAAATATTTTCTCTCATGACGGGCTCATACTGCAGGACACCACCAGATGAATACAGATGGTGGAAGTGTGCCTTTAGCAGCCCAAATGCATGCTCCACGATGACTCTTGCCTGCAATAGACTGCAGTTGTATCCCTGCTCTGCCTCATTTGGTATATTTCTAATAGGTGCCATCAGCCAGGATTCCAGGGCATATATGGCATCAGCAATAAGATGCCCCTGGGGGTGCCATATATGGAAGATGTGATGACTGCCTATGTTGTCTGCAGACACATTGTAGATGATACGCAGTGCATTACAAGCCAGATGGCATTTGATGGAGTGATTTTTGTGGTTCACATGCCTTCTTCCCAGTTCCCCAGGTGGGGCCTTTACGTCAATGTGGGTGCAGTCTTTGGCCCTAGTATATCATGAAAATGGGTTGTATCATAAAACTGCTACATGGTGTTCCCTCTCTCCTCTGTGCATTTCTATTTATGATGTGTTTTGCTTTTGTGTACTGCATTTTCCGATTTACCTCTTAGAGCAAGCAATGCCTGACAATCCTTCCACTGTATTTATGTGCATGTAGTATGGCTTCTAGTTTACAGTGACTGCTTTCTGTTGTTATACTGACCATTTATTCTTCATGTTGTTCACTTCACGTCTTAGCCTATTGTGCTTTATTTTCTCTTTCTGGAGTTTATGCTTTCACATACTTCGAGGGATTTTGTTTTTACATTTTTGTATGTCTTTTACTATCCCTTATTAGGTAATTCACTACAATTTTATTTTAGTACTTTTATTAATGAAAAGTATATTTAAGCTGTGTCACAGTTTTGAATCCTATTTTGTTCTATTTCATTTTTAGTATTACTTTTATTTAGACATAGTATTGTTTTGGAGTTGGAGATGTTTGTTTCTACTGTTTGATGTTTTTATTGAGTTACTAATTTACTTTTCATTTTTGGAGTATCTTGACACTTTTTCCTGCTAAATTACTTTTCAAGATAGTGGCAGTTTGGTGGATTTTGATGTCTGCATAAATAGGGGTCTGTGAGTGAATGAGGTATAGGTGGCCTGCACTAGCTTTTTCCTGTACATGGAACAGATTTGAGGCACAGATACAGAAACATGACTGGTCAGTTTTCCTTGTCCATTTTATAAATATGTACATAACTTTTTCAATTTAATCAGGATATTTTAATCATGAGTTTTTTCACTGTATTACATATGGTATATAACAATAGAGAAGGGAGTGACTTAATTTTACTTACAGAAGCTTGTGAATATAAATGGATTAATAAATGCAGATAAATAGCATGGCTTAAAAGGCCAAATTAATTTAAAACCAATATTTAAAATGAAACCTTTATAGCATCATTAAGAATGTGCATTTAAGAATTAATTGAGTTTCAGCATGATTGAATGTATTTAATCTGCATTTTTTATGTGTTGTGGTTTTTACTTTGAGTAAGTACTAAGTGTGAAAACATGATGTTTTTTATTAATATTAGTGGTTCAAGCACAGATTTTGTGGCCTTGCATTTACTTTCAACACATTTTTTGTGACCTTCTGATATGATTTCTTTTGATTGCCTGTTGTAGTCCACAGGTTTTTTCTGTCTTCTAGGATATCCAAATGGCCATTCATAGCTGTCTCCTTTTTTTGGTCATCCCAGCTAGATGTTTCGACTGTCTGTGCCCCATTCCACTTTCATGCAGCTACTTCTGCTCATGTTTATCTACTGCCTTTTCTCCTGTTGCTGCTGGTGTAGCTCTTGCCTGGACCTCTGCTCTCCTCTCTGCTGGGTGATTTTGTCTTGGTTGATTCTGCACTGTTTTCATTGAGTGATTAGTCTCCTTCATTACCATCCTGTATTGGTTTATCCTCTTGTTTTTGCCCCGTCTGGGTCTTGCTACTGCTCTACTGAGTCCCTTTTGGTTACTAGTTGCTCTCCACTGTTGCTTTACCAGTCTAACAACTTCCATTTCAGTGGAGTTTGTTTCATTTCTATTGGGTGGTTCTGTGTTGTGCACTTCCTTTGGTTCTGACCTATGCTCCTTTGCCTTTTCTAAAATCCCATGCTGACTTAGGGTCATACCTCTCAACTGTTCAGATTTATGCAGAATGTCTAGATTTTTGCCTCATATTTTTGGTCTGTTCCTCATACAATTTGTGATTTTCTGGCAAATAACTCAGGATTTAAGTTATTAAATAATTACATGCATTTAAGTTTCAGACTTTATCTCCTTCATAAAATGCATGCTAACACAAATCCTGTTATTCTAGCAACTTTCTAAATTTATAAGAGCAATATTTAAAATCTGTCCCTATTTTTGTGCCTTTGTCTCCCATTATTTTAGGCTTTGTCCAGATTTATTGTGTTAGGTTGAGAAGTATGCTTAGGGCTGTACAAAATCAGTTTTTCCATGAAGTTTGTAGCAATCAGCACACTTGAAAATGTATGTATTTTTGAAATCTTGGGGTATCAGCTTTTCCATGCAACTTTTCTTTTTTTGGAAGAGTACATTGGAATAGTCAGATAATACCTTAACCAAGCTCCTTTCATTTGCTTTTACTTTCTCCTTTGCAGACATTAGTAGCTATTCCTTTGCTCTGTGACTGTGCATTTTACATAACACATATTGGGTGTACGTTCTGCCTTTTCCTATCTTCCTACTTTATGTGCCATCTTGATTGTTACTCTGTTACCTAGACAAGTTCAAAGGTCCTACAATACAGTAGTTTATATAGTCCTCCAAATGTTTTTTTAATATCTTCACTGATTCCTATTATCCATATACTTTTATTTCTTTTTCTGTTATCTTGATATTCCAACTTTTATTTCTATCCCCATTCTTTTAGATTCCTCCTCTGCAAACATGATGTTAATTGATTTTCTGTGGCTCTCAGAAAGGTTCATAGGTGTATATTAGGCTAACAACCACTGAGGCCTTTATAAGCCTAGCCAAGCATCCCAAATGTATCCTGCAAGTTTATGCACCTTAGAGATTATTTTAAGGGGTATATGTGAGCTAGGTCAAGATTTACAGGCTCATGTTCCATGGGTGCAACACCAAAAGCTCCCTCTGTATGTCACCCAAGTGGCAAGCCAGTGCCACCTCCTTTTGAGCTTTGATTTTTCAACTACTTTTTATAAAACTGTCTTCTCCTCCATATATATGTCTCTGGACATGCTGGGAGAACTATGGATATACCTATAAAGTAAATGCATTGTAGATATGACTACTGCAGCCACCTCATATAACAACAAATTAAGCAACATGTAGCCTGGTTATTATGACTATAGCTTTATTATGCAATACCTTTATGTATATATTTATATTACATTGCCCTTGTATCTATATTAGGAACATAATTTCATTAAACAGTGACTACATTATTAGAGTTACTGTAGCATTGCCTTTTGGCCTGGGATATGACCAACACACACATCAAGGATTTGCCCAACTGTTCTGTCAATAAGTAAATTACTAAAATAAAGGTGTACTTCTTTGTTTGTATGCTTTGTGGGGTACCACTCTTGATACAGTAAGACACTGCCATGTTGAAGTAACACAGGATTAGGTTAACTGTTGGCCTGTGAAAAAATACACACATTCCTTCAAGTTCAGTGACTCATTTAAGTATCTACTGAACCTACTATATCAGCGATAAATGGTTTACATTCTTAGATGACTTAGAAAGTGGATATGTTGTCATCATCTTCCCAGCTCCGTTTGCTGTGATATCATGTTTACCAGACACCTCTTTGCTATGTCTAAGAAATATGTTGCAAGTAGGCAACATTAAAAAGCCACAACTTGTTTTGTTTTCTTAACTAATGGTACTTATTTCTTCCATGCAAGCTGTAACCTCTTGTTTTTATTGTCACTATTTCTGGAATGTGGTGTGTCTTTAGTTTGTTTTAGGAGCTTAGCAGGTTCTAATGCCATACTATGCTTGACAGACTATTGAACAGGTTGTTTTGGAGTCATTAAAAGTATCTTCCTGGCAGATAGTTATTTTACAAACAGAACAGCATAATAAAAAGACTACAAAATGTTTGTGAAATATTATGCACCAGGGCAATTTGTTGAGTAAATGAAAATGGCTTCTGTTGACTAAATATCTGTATTGCAGCTTTATGCAAGGAAAAACAATCAATTAAGTAAATCTGCAAAATATGCTATTAAAGAACTTGTTAAGAAAACCTAATGAGGATTTAATAAAAGTCCACAGTTGGGTGTGGGTAATGAAGGACTTAGCCATGGTTGGTGTGGTTTGATCACGAGGAAGACGCCCGAGTGATTAAGCAGAGCCTTCCATAGGTAAATCCTGTGTTATCCATATACAGGAGTAGATTATTGCTATTATACAATGACATTATTTCAGAAAAAAAGTCTCAGCAGATTATTTCAATCTATAAAATAAATTTAGTGCTCTTCCTTTGGCTTCTGGTGGTCTGGTAAATCCAAGATAAGTACCGTGGTCACTCGGTCTGCACGTGCACATGGCCACACAGTACATTACTGACAACTCTTTGTTTTTTTCATGCAGAGTCTACATGGTCTTTGTAGAGTACCTCTAAAGTATATAGATTTTCAAAAAATGTCCAGATGATTGCCTCATATTTATGTGTAGCCTTTGTAAAATATGTGGTTTTCTGGTAAATTACTGAGGACTGAAGTCACTTAATTCTGAGTGAAATCTCCATTGTACAAAGTAAGAGTTTGCAAGTTATTCCTCAGAGCTGTTTGTAAGGGTGCTCTTGGCATTGAAATCTGTGAGTTATATTTTGTATTAGTGTTTCAAGAAGCAGTTTACTACCATAGGATAGTTTTTTTTACAGTTTAAATTCTCCACTTAGCACAGAAAAAGTATATTAGTGGGACTTCTTCTTGTGGGGAATGCTTGATTAGCAAAGAGCACAATGGCTGGCTTGTTAAACCAACACGGAGTGCACATTTTTGAATATTAAAGTAGTGTCACCATATAATTAGTAGTACTATGATTTCTGGTTTGTCAAATATGTCTGTCCAGTCCTTGGACTATTCAGAAGTTTAAAGGTACTGTTTTGCAAAGAGTGGCAATGTTGATGAGGCGCAAATGTTAGTAATATATTTGCTATAACAGGAGAAAAAGCAAGCTTTTATTCAAAATAAGTAATGAAGCTAGGATGTTTGCTGGTTATTGCTTTAAAATTGTTACTATGTAACAAAATTTGTTTTCATCAAGAACTGTAACTGTGACTAACTATTTCCACCTTTGGAGGAAGCAAAAATATAATTATACATAATTTGAAAACAGATAAGGACTGCTTGGCCCAGGCAAGCTTTCTATTTTCTGTGAATAAGCTGCAGATACTACTTAACAAAACACTTATATTTGGAAAACATCCAGTTTCATGAACTGAACAGCAGCTGTGCAATTCTTAACTGATGAAGGCTGACAGCCCAACCTCTGATTCAAAGAAAACACTGCAGCCCTTTTCCTAAGAAGCAGCATCCTTGGATATGACTGTATTTCATAGTACCATAGCTAGATTTTCTGGTACCCTAGGCAAATTGAAGCAAAAAAAAAAAAAAGAAAAATGAAGACATTTGCTATAACTATTACAAGTACCGTACAGTAACTAGCACGCAGTGAACTTCACAGTAAGCCCAAATACTGTAGTGGCATTCATTTATGAAGCACCGATATCCTCGAGGCTTAATAAATGAATACCAGTTATACACTGCTGCCCCCTAACAACTTGTGCACTTGCACCCAGAGCAGCTGACCCTTTTGCCCCACCCTAGGAATAGAGAGCTCTGCCCCTGCATGGCAGATAACCCCCCCCCCACACACACACACACACACACACACACATAACTAACTAACTAGCTAGTTAACAAACTCACTGAACAGACACTACTTTCTATGGCATTGTTCTTTTGGACACTGCTTTGGATTGTTTAGATCTGTAGACGATTACTTTCACAAGACTAACATATACCCCTTATAATTTCTCACTGCAACAGCTGTCTTATGTTTGTCTTATGCAATCTTAAGTTTGATCAATACTTTTGATCACAACTTTTTAAGAAAGGTTATTTCAATTATTTGCCACCATTTTTGTGAAAAAAATACTTCCCTTTCTGCACCTTGTTATACCCACTTGTTGTCATGCATCACTTTTTTTTTAAAAACAGTCCCCAGTTAGATGCTATGGATTTTTCTGAAATCTAAATACTTCTGTCATAAACATATGCATCTCATTTTTAGGTTCATAGGTAAATGTTATTCAGTCTGTCTTAAGGCCATTATTGGCCTAGTCAGAACATCCTATTTCAATATGTGTTAGTTCCTGTCTCAAGGAAGGACACATACGAGTGGTTCAGGAGAATTTGGGAATGCCCATCCAACTGTTGAGGTTAATCTTGAAATTACACAAACCACGAAAAGAACAGCACCAACTAAAACAAAAAACACAACAACTGTGGGTAAAGCAACCCTGAATTTATTACTGTCACAGATTTAGCACTTTCATCCGCTCAGTGTCTGAAGAAGTCCAGACATTGAGCAGACGAAAGTGCTGAATCTGTGACAATAATAAATTCAGTGTTCCTTTACCCACAGTGGTTGTGTTTTTCATGTTAATCTTGAAATTACCAAGGGAACTATTTTGTGTGTCCTACCTTTGAGGTTTTGGACATAGATAAAGAAAACATTGTGGTTGTTCTTTGCCTGGAAGGCTATCTTTACCTCAAATTTGTCTTGAATAGACTTAATTGATCATTTCAGTTGTTTGTTTAGAGTGATGATATTGTTTTTATCACACTGGGTGTAGCTTTTCCTAATCTTTTTTATGACTTTTTTGTTGTTGTGCGACCTGTTTATGTTTGGATTTCACCAGGGTGGTTTGTTTTTTGAGTTTGTTCTGGGCTTATTTCTGGTAGGCACAGCTGTCTCTATGCACTTATTAACAAGATTGTACAGAATTTCTGTGAACAATTCTGCATAGGCAGCTATGTCTGGGACTGCTTGAAATTTTGACAGGTTATCACTTATGAGTAGGAAGTTTGCCTTAGAATAGTTCCTAAATGTTACTTAGTTAGCCTGGGTCACAGAGCTGATTTTTATTAGGAAGGAGACAGCTTTGTGGAATGATCTTAAAAAGAGGACACTACACTAGGGACAGTACAGCATTCTGCCATGTTTGTGAGTATTGTAGAGTATGTTTTCACCTCTAGTGGGCATATGGACTATTTGGTCCAGTGTGGTTGTGTTTACAAAGCCCAGGAATATCTGGGATTGTAGGTCTGGGGTTGTGTAAGTATAGTTTACAGTGGGGTAGTTGAAATTGCCCATGAATATGGTATTGGGATGAATGGTGAGAGCCACCAGTAAGTCCAAATGTAAACTATGGATTTCTTGACTATAAACTGTGACCTATAGCTTGCAAGCACATGATATGGGACTTTATTATGGAAATATCAACATGGAGAAGCTCAGGTGTGTCTTCCTCTTAGACTAGTTTTGAGGTGAGTTTGTTCTTGATATAGATTGAGACACCTCCACCGTTGATCTCTGCCTGTGCAGTAGCAGGCCTAAATATGCCAGGCACTGTCTGCAACTTTAAACCATATCTCAGGAACTGCACAGATGACCACATTCTGCAGGGTCAGCAAAGCCTGGAGGGAGTAGAATTTTTTGTTTGTGGACTCCTGGTATTGAGCAGTAACACCTTTCGATTAGTTTGTATTGGTTTTGCTATGTTAGAATGTTTGTCAGTTTGACATTGCCTAAAAAAGGCACTATGGAGGAAGACAATGTTTTAGCCAATATTTGAAATCTTGGACAGGATAGGTGCAGTCCATCAACAGAAAAGCAACATGGACTGTTGATCATATTGTCCCATGCTAACAAATATTATACCACCTTGGAATGACACCAGAAACTAAGCCAGGTATTGAGGTCAATCATCTTTTGTTCATATTGTAACATCATCCTTGGTGAAGGTAGAATTATGCTCAATGCTAGGCAAATACAAGCTTGTAACACATAGTCTGAGAGCTCCATAATGTCTGTCTTAATGTATTTCAGTGAGGTACAACTCAGGTCATTTACACCCACATGGACTATGACTGAGTAATACCTGCACTAGTGGCCTAATGACTTGAGTGCTTGTGTGATTTGTTGGATTCTGGACCCCTGATAGACAACTGACCATGAGTTTCTCCTTATTCAGGGTCTTTCAACTCTTGAAGCTTAGAAGCTAAAAAGCTCTTCTCAAGCTAATACCAAACAAATAATTTTGACGCCATTTTGCATCTATGGAAGTAGATTTAAACTACTGCATTTATCTTACCATTTAAATTAGTTTTGTGTGGTTTCTGTTTTGTGTTTGTCCTGAATAAAAAAACATTTTACAGTTTGTTGTGCTTCACAGGTTGCAGCACGTTTAAGTTGCTTTCAGCAGCATGATCCTGCATTCTTGCTATTGTGTTCTGCTGCACTGAGGGCATTTCTAGAATTCTGTCCTATTTTCCTACATTTTTTTCCTGGTACACTCAACCTTAAGTAAAGACTCCATTACCTTCACTTAACTGGCTCATTTGTTGCTCCTGAAGGACTGGAATTGGGCTGGTAAGCAAAGCTCCCCCCCCACACACACCTCAAAACACATTAAGTCTTTAGTTAGGGTGAGACTCCTATGATCCATTCTTTGTCACCTGAGGTCAGTGGTAACCCTGTTTGTGTGGTGGTTGGATACATCCCATCTTGAGATGAGAGTTCTAAGGCCCATTCATTCCATGGTCTTAAGCCCTTTCTCTTATGAGAGGCAAAAGTAATGTGGTAAAGAGTGGGCCACAGCGTCAGATGGATCACCCCCAAGGGAAACTGACCTTGGTGACATCTTCTTTAAAGCTCCACTAATGCAGCATATCCTTGGGGAATTATGCATGTTGCCATACATCGTTGCCAGGTGTGCTCAGTAGGCTCATGTTCCATGGGTGCAACACCAAAAGCTCTCTCTGTATGTCACCCAAGTGGCAAGCCAGTGCCACCTCCTTTTGATTTTTCAACTACTTTTTATAAAACTGTCTTCTCCTCCATATATATGTCTCTGGACATGCTGGGAGAACTATGGATATACCTATAAAGTAAATGCATTGTAGATATGACTACTGTAGCCACCTCATATAACAACAAATTAAGCAACATGTAGCCTGGTTATTATGACTATAGCTTTATTATGCAGTATCTTTATGTATATATTTATATTACATTGCCCTTGTATCTATATTAGGAACGTAATGTCATTAAACAGTGACTACATTATTAGAGTTACTGTAGCACTGCCTTTTGGTCTGGGATATGACCAACACACACCCCAAGGATTTGCCCAACTGTTCTGTCAATAAGTAAATTACTAAAATAAAGGTGTACTTCTTTGTTTGTATGCTTTGTGGGGCACCACTCTTGATACAGTAAGACACTGCCATGTTGAAGTGACACAGGATTAGGTTAACTGTTGGCCTGTGAAAAAATACACACATTCTTTCAAGTTCAGTGAATCATTTAAGTATCTACTGAACCTACTATATCAGTGATAAATGGTTTACATTCTGAAATAGTTAGTCACAGTTACAGTTCTTGATGAAAACAAATTTTGTTACATAGTAACAATTTCAAAGCAATAACCAGTAAACATCCTAGCTTCATTACTTATTATGAATAAAAAGTGAAATACTGTAGTGGCATTCATTTTTGAAGCACCGATATCCTTGAGGCTTAATAAATGAATACCAGTTATACACTGCTGCCCCCTAACAACTTGTGCACTTGCACCCAGAGCAGCTGACCCTTTTGCCCCACCCTAGGAATAGAGAGCTCTGCCCCTGCATGGCAGATAACCCCCCCCCCCCCCACACACACACACACATAACTAACTAGCTAGTTAACAAACTCACTGAACAGACACTACTTTCTATGGCATTGTTCTTTTGGACACTGCTTTGGATTGTTTAGATCTGTAGACTTGATTACTTTCACAAGACTAACATATACCCCTTATAATTTCTCACTGCAACAGCTGTCTTATGTTTGTCTTATGCAATCTTAAGTTTGATCAATACTTTTGATCACAACTTTTTAAGAAAGGTTATTTCAGTTATTTGCCACCATTTTTGTGAAAAAAATACTTCTCTTTCTGCACCTTGTTATACCCACTTGTTGTCATGCATCACTTTTTTTTGAAAAACAGTCCCCAGTTAGATGCTATGGATTTTTCTGAAATCTAAATACTTCTGTCATAAACATATGCATCTCATTTTTAGGTTCATAGGTACATTTTATTCAGTCTGTCTTAAGGCCATTATTGGCCTAGTCAGAGCATCCTATTTCAATATGTGTTAGTTCCTGTCTCAAGGAAGGACACATACGAGTGGTTCAGGAGAATTTGGGAATGCCCATCCAACTGTTGAGGATAATCTTGAAATTACGCAAACCACGAAAAGAACAGCACCAACTAAAACAAAAAACACAACGACTGTGGGTAAAGCAACCCAGAATTTATTACTGTCACGGATTTAGCACTTTCGTCCGCTCAGTGTCTGAAGAAGTCCAGACATTGAGCAGACGAAAGTGCTAAATCTGTGACAATAATAAATTCAGTGTTCCTTTACCCACAGTGGTTGTGTTTTTCATGTTAATCTTGAAATTACCAAGGGAACTATTTTGTTTTATTTGCTGGGGTACTTTTATTCCAGAGGTAGTGGATGCAATGGGATAACAGTAAGGGCAGAATATCCTATTGATTTACTTATACAGATTAATGGACTTTTGTTTGGGTGTTTGAAAAGCTATTTGTTTTGAGAAGATACAACAAATCAAGGAGCATTGATGCTTTCATTGCAAGAAAGGCTAAATATAGATCAGTAAAGAGGAGTCTTTGAGACAGAATAGAGGAAGAATGCAGCTGGTTTGAATTATTAAAGGACTTGTGGTCCATGACTTTTTTGTAAGGAATCTCTGAGAGTTCTGCCAAGCTGCATAATATATTTTGGAAAATATGAATGAAAAGGGGCATTATATTCAGTAATGACACAGATAAGATTTGAATCTGAGTAAGACTTTCTTTGACCTGGATGTGATGTTACTGGTTACTATGTGGGCCAGGTAGAAGGATTTTTTAAGTTATGGCAGGATGGTCAATGGAAATTGAGTCTTCCACAAAGATAACTAGATCTCTAATGATAGTGTCAGTCTAGATGTTATGTCATCTATGGGATATTTCAATGATTTTTTTTTTCTTTTATAAGCATAAATAATGCTACTTTTTTTGGCATTTGGTTTGAAGCCATTATCCTTGCATTAATTGCTTGCATTGTATAAGCATTCCTGGAGTAGTTCCTTGTCAGTGGAAGGATGAATAATAACCCCCTGTTGTCCGTTTCAAATTTGATGCTTCAGTACAAAAAGTAACTGATAAGATGAATGATTTGGAAGATCAATTAAAACAAGACAAAAAGAAAAAAAATGGAGCATGATTTTAATGTTTATAGTAAATAGTGCTTTTCTTTGGAGAAAAGATAGCAACAATAGACAATGTACTATGAATTCAAATAGGTCTTTCTACAGAACAGATACCAGTGGAAGCCGAATCAATACATCAGCAGATGAGAAGGAGATAACAGGACGTTAAATGCTTGCACGTGTAACCGAAAACAATGCCAAGGAAATTCAACTAGGCAGAATAACTTTTAGAAGAAACATTTCTCATCAGGAGAATGAGCAAACAATTATCACCAGCAGAAACAAAGAAAGCCTTAGTAAAGTATATTCTGATATTTTAAGTAATGTAACTTGTCCTACAGATTTGTTTGAATATTATGGAATAGACAAATATGACTGTGCTTTTCTTAATGAGAAGAGCAATACTGTTATTAATTTAAAAGGTATGGAAATTTCTGAATGTGCTTTATTAGTGTTATTCCATGACTTGTTTCTACCAACATACCTAAATGGGTGCAAATTGGAAAAGAAATATATTATTTCATATGTAAGTCAAATCTTTTTGTTCATTTTGGAAAATTTCATGTAATTGTTTTGTTGATTCAGATTCTTCTTTTGTTTCTCGCGGGAGTGAGTGCAATTTAGAAAATACTGTTTTTAAACCAGAGATCATTTTAATGCATTATTTTGTAAATAATATTGTTAGGAATTAAATGTTTAGATAATTTCAATAAGAACAAGCTAAACTCTGGAATAGCTTACCATCAGAAATAACATCTGTTACCAACTTATAGGTTCATACATTAGGTTCATAGATTATTACTAGGCTAGCTGCCCTTGTGGGTCATTTTAAGCCTAGCCAACTACCCCATGTGAGAATCAAATCCTGCACCTTATGTTTGCAAGGTAAACACCTTAACCATTATGCCAACCTCCCACCCTCATCTCATTTCAAAATAACTCAAGTCTCACTTAACCAATACATGGCTATACTCCTGTACAAATCCTGGATAAGAAAAGAATTCCAATTCAATGTCCTATTTGCTTTAAACACACTTTCTGTAGGTAATACTAGTTCTTCACACAAATCAGGTCACATCTCATCTTTCAACATACTTCTAACTATTCTTAGTATAATCTAAAGCATGTATTCAAGGACTACAGTAAACTATTCTCCTTATGTTGCAATTATGTTTCAATATTTATATTCTACGGTATCTCCTACTGCTACAGGCTATCAGTCAGTGTAGTATATCTATGAAAACTGCTCACTCACTGATTATTAATTATAGATGATTTTACATTCTATAAGTCACTCTTTTCCTGATAGATTTCTTTATTTTGTTCTTTTCTTTTAAGAATAATTCTCTCTTTTCCTGTACTACACTATGCAACAATGTCATTAATAAGAATATTTACATGAATGCATTTTTATCCAATGTTATATGGTTAACACAAATGTCAAGTCATGTATATGTAAACCTTATATTTGTAATTAAATCATTATTACATTTTAAATGTGGAGGTTTTCTCCTCAGGCCTCTGCTGAAAAAGGATTTTTGTCCAGTCTTTCTCAGTAATTAAATATGAAATATAATAAAAAATAAAATAAAAATAAAATAAAAACAATACAAGTTATAATTTAAATAGAGATGAATGGTTAGCACTTAAAGAATTACAAAATAATAGAAACACCATTGTTAAACAATTCTGATAAAGGAAAAAATGTGTTATTACATGAAGAACATTACATTAAAACATGACTGCAACATTTGCATAACAATGTTGTTTATGAAAAAATACTAATGACAACAATTTGAATATGATGGATGAATTAAAAACTGTTATTGTATGGTATTAGATTATTTTTTTATCTGAGCAGGAAGTTCGAGGATTACATGTATATAATTCTATGATTCTGTGTTTTTATTGCTTACCAAAATTACATAACACTTCATATAATTCTCTGGGACAGCTGATTATTTCAGGCAAATAATTGTTATCATGTTCTAGATTCCATTGATTTGATTAATAAAATTGAAAAAATACAATTGAAGGGAGCCAATTAATGGATGCCCATGTATGAAGAGAGTTTATATACAAATATTAGGCATCAATATGCGTGAGAGGCAGTTTTATACTTTTAAAGGATTTAAATTATACTCATTTTCCTTTGGATTTAATACAGTTTTGTTTGTCAATTTTTTTTAATTTTTTTTTAAGTTTGATGGACTTTGACATTCCAAACATAGGGTACTGCTACACCACCAGTTATGCAAACCTATTTATGGGAAGAAATTTATATATCAAAGTTGTTTTGCACGTAACACTAAAAAAGTTGTATATTTGATTTTCTTTTTTATTTATTTAACATTTGTTTACAGTAAAAGTCTGACTTGGAACAAAGCCAATTTTCAGTGGAGGACCAGGAGAAATGCTCCAGACGCATGTCTTTGTAATGTGGAAGGAAACCAGAGTACCCGGAGGAAACCCTCATAAAGGCAGGGAGCACATGCAGACTCCACACAGAAGGCACCCCAGTCAATAATCGAATGGGAGAACTCTTGCTGTGGGGTGGCAATGCAACCGCTGCACTACTGCACTGTCCAAATGTGGTTTATGTGGTTTGTTCTTTACTGGACAAACCAAGATATGGTTTAAAAAGCCTGTACAAGAACATTCATGTGACATTAGAAATAGGAGAAAGGATAAGCCTGTTGCAGTACATCTTTTGGAAAACCATGGGGTAATGTTAATATACTTATGGTTTAAGGATGAAAAATACAATACTAATATTGTGAGAAAACTATTGAAAAAGAAGTCTGAATTGATTCTGAAATACAGCAGTTTAACAACTTATGGTCTGAATGTTGACTTTCTTAGGGTTTGTTTATTATTTAATTGATTGTATTAGTGTTTGTTAATTAATTAATTAAATGACAGTTTGTATTTTGATATATTTTATTTATATAATTTTATATATTTTTATTTTCGTAATGATTTCTAGTCCTTTTGAAGGTGTTATTTACTGAAGCACAAGATGTAAGAAAGGCTTAGTGCATTAGTAGCTGAGTTGTGGTTTTGTTGCACTTTTTATCTTTATATGGTTGTGGTTGATATATATAACTCCTTATTTACAGTCATCAAAAAATTTAGCTCTGTAGTTCCGAGAAATATATACAGAATAATAGGAAGCCTAGTGCTGAGCCTTGTAGAACACCCTTAGTGATATTTTACATTCAGAGGTAGTGCCAACAACTGTAACAATGTGGGTACTGACCATCAGCCAGTATACTTTTCATCTGACTATATATCCAGGTTTACAGGTTTGTTGATGATACCCTTGTATGAAATAGTGTATAGTTAGTATAGTTAACCTGGCCTGTGCTTGGACCCTCTCTTTCATGTAAGAACTTTACAGTGCCTGTTCTCCAGAATTTGTAGATGTAGCAGGTAACCAAACTCGTGCTGAAGAGGTTTAAAGGGGGCTCTGACATACCATATTTTGCACTAATAATCAAGCTATGTGGTATACTATCACATCCCGTAAATGTGGTGCTCTTAGTTTTTTGTTCAACAGAAATTATTGAAGGGGTCTAAAACTGGGAAAATGGGGGACAGTAATGATAGTTTCTGCAGAAATGTTTTCACTAACTTTGCTGGCAAGGATATTACTTATTTCTTTGGGTTCAGAACATTTGATGTGGTTTTGGACCAGTTCAGAGCATTACAGAGTATTGTTCCTTAACTCTCTGACATAATTAAAAAAGGATTTGTAGTTGGATTTGGTGTCTGTGTCTATTCTGAGTTCATATTCACCTTTCAAGTTTGTAGCTGCACCTTTGAGTTCTATGTTTGCATGGTTTGAGTGCCATCAATAGATTTCTAGTATTTGATATTGTTTAAGCATTTAGTGCTTTCTTTCTCTCTTTTATTGCAAAGTTGTTTTGTATAAATGTTCCACTGTAAAGGTTTATCTTTAAACCTCCCCAGAACATTTGGTATATTTAGGGATAGACTGAGCTATATATTGACATAGGAATAGAACTATGAGGTAAAAGATTGAAGCTTTTTCTATCTAGTCGAGCCATTGAAAAGTACAGTGGAATTCATTTAAACCACTCAGGCGTATCAGGATGTTAGTTTTTAAGAAACCCCTGAACCTATAATTTGCAACTAAACCAAAGAGTGAAAAAAGCCACACAAACTATTCAGTGAAAACTGGATTAAAGGTGACACAACCAAGCTAGAGTATTCATTGTGTAACACCTTAAAACTCTTGTAACAGAGGCCTGTGAAATATAATCAAATGACCCCCTAAAGGATATACCAGTGCTTCAGAACACAGCATTTGGGGATTTCTAGCAGATGTTCATGAGAAAAGAGCACATTTATGGTTATATTTTATAAGGAAAGATGATAACAGGTGGAGGTGATTTAGTGAATATAATGTCAAGGATATTTTGTCCACACTTTGGGCTGTTTAGTAGTTGCTCCAAGTGGTCTGCATTTATAAAGTTGAGGAAACATTGTGGGTGTTTTCTTGATGTAGGGTATGTGAGTCAATTTATTGCCAGACAATTGAAGTTACATGGGATTAAATAGTTAGGGTTTATATATATATATATATATATATATATATATATATATATATATATATATACACACACACATCATCATCATCATCATCATCTTTCGGCTGTTCCCATTAGGGGTCGCCACAGCAGATCACCTGTTTCCATTTCTTCCTGTCCTCTGCATCTTGCTCTGTCACACCAACCACCTGCATGTCCTCTCTCACCACATCCATAAACCTTATCTTAGGCCTTCCTCTTTTCCTGTTACCTGGTAGCTTCATCCTTAGTATCCTTTTCCCAATATACTCAGCATCCCTGCTCAGCACATGTCCAAACCAACGTAATCGTGCCTCTCTGGCTTTGTCTCCAAATCTTCCAACCTGGGCTGACCCTCTAATATACTTATTCCTAATCCTGTCCACCCTGGTCACACCCAGTGCAAATCTTAACATCTTTAATTCTGCCACATCCAGCTCAAACTCCTGCCTTTTTGTCAATGCCTCTGTCTCCAACCCATATAACATAGCTGGTCTCACTACCCTCTTGTAGACCTTCCCTTTCACTCTTACAGGTACTCGTCTGTCACAAATAACTCCTGACACTCTTCTCCACCCACTCCATCATATATATATATATATATATATATATATATATATATATATATATATATATACACACACACACACTGTTAGGTCATTGAGACAGCTATAATGGTCCATGGAGGGTATTAAGGGAATTATGTAGGTTGCAATGAAGTCACAATTAACCTTGGATATGGTGAGTTAGCTTTCCAGAGGTTTGAATTTTGGTTCACAGGGAAGTTTCTCTGAAATGAAGGGGTTTCCTGTAAAGACTGGCAGTCCCCCACAGTTTCCTCTAGGCTTGAAAGCATGATAGGCAGTGAACCCGGGATTAGCGGGAGTATTATAATTGTACTGAAATTATGTTTTTTTTAACTATACACAAATACACATCCACACACACATATACATACATACATATATATCTATATATCTATGTATGCATATATCTGGGCACAACAGCTCCCAGCTTCTACTCAGTCTAAGAAAAACAAAGCTGATATTATTCCTCCCAAAAGCCCTTGTGCACCTCAAACAACATTTCTCAATTACAGACTCTGATAACATCCCTATAGAGTCATCCCCCATACAAAAATACTAGGCATGACAATTGATGATAACCTGAAATTTGACTTACATGTTCAACAGGTTATCAAAAAACTCATAAAAAAATTAGAGATACTCTATAAAACAAAAAAACTACTTAAAATGACTCATCCAGGAAACTCCTGGCCTCTACACTCCTACTTCCCACTTTACTATATGGACTGCTTAACCATCAACTTCCGTCCAATATAAACAAAACCAGTGCTACAGTAAAATAGCAGTATTTGCTACTATCTCAGCAAACAGGACCCATCACTGCTTAGCCCAAAAACAGCTTGATTGGCTTGAATTACCCAAGCAACTCGCTTACATCCAACTACTCTTATTCCACAAAGTAATATACAAACCACAGCAAAGCAAAGCCCTACAAAACGTACTGCATGCATACACCCCCACTAGGACACTTCATTCTGAAAACAAAATGCTCCTCCCTACCAACCAAACAATACCTGTCAGTAGCAATCTTTCTCTGTTCCAGATATGTATCCCACTCCTAGAACCCCATCCCCTTATCCTTTAAACATACTAGAAACCTTTCCAGTTTGAAGACCAATGTAAAAAATATCCATCTGACACCTGACACCTGACACCTGTACCTACACCTGCACAACCCTCAAAATAGATGCATGACCACCGACTCAGTATAATGGCCTAACATAAAAAGAAAGTCTTAATTTAATGATACCATACTACAAATGTATATTTTTCTACCTCTTCAGCCAACACCTTGTACTATTTATTGTCCTCTCTAATGTTCTTCCATAACATTTTAATGTCTCTAATAATAAACTCTCTCTCCATGTTCTTATTTTTCCTAATGGTTCTTGCTTCTCCTTATCTCGTTGTATTACTCTGTCTGTTTTTGTAGCAGGATACTGCATCATTTCTCATGTCCATATCTTATTAGAAATATAGTTAATATTTTGAAAACTATGTATTTGTTTGGTTGATATAGGCTCTCCAGTTCTGCAAAGTGTCTTGCTACTTGCAGATCATATTGCATTTCTTGATCATAATTCACCCTAGTAATATTCTGAAGATGTATCTCAATGTTTGTGTTTCATCTGTTGTGGGGATTTTCTCTCCTTGTATGTAATTTACTTATCTGCTGCTGTAAAATGTGTTTTATGTGTCTTTTGTGAAGCCTTTCTCCTCAGCTCATTGTAAAATATCTAATCATTTGCATGGCTTTTTCTCCATTTGTATATAATTACTCATCAACTACTGTTGAATTTTTTTTTAATGTTGTGAAGTTTTTCTCCTCAGGCCTCCATTGAAAATGAGCCATTGGCTCAGTCAAACCTCCCTGGTTACCAAAGGACAAATAAATAAATATATACATACATAAATAAATATCTGCACACACACACACACACACACACACACACACACACACACACACATGTACACACACACACACACACACACACACACACACACACACACACACACACACACACACACACACACACACACACACACACACACACACACACACACACACACACACACACACACAAATTGCAGAAAGGTTTCAGATTTGGGTATCTCTTTATTGAGATCTGGCATTCAATAGACCCACCACTGATGGTGTCTGCATATCCGATGTCACAGTCACTGATTAAAACTAACAATAAACTGTATGGTGGCACAAAACTGCAAGAAAGACAAATACATTATTGACCTTATACAACTTAAAATTCTATTTAACTCAAACAAAATCAGTTACCAACACATTACCTTCCATGGTTGTGGACACAGTGTGTCTTATTGGTTTGGGACCAGTAGGAGTATGTGTGGTGCATGCTGACGTCTGTGGTGCTTGTGGTGGTGCAGTGATCTGACCTGGTGACCAAGGTCTCTTTTCGATATTGTAATTTATGGAGGCTTAACCACATTAGCATGCATAAGTGTAGTGTGACCACCCTGTAGTGTGGATGATGGTAAGTGGTACTTGTTCAGTATATCATGACTTGAGCAGGAGGCACCAAGACTGAACAAGTACTTGCACCTTGTTGAGGCATCCTTAATGTGTTTTGGGTAAGCATGAGGCTAGACATTGCTACATTGCCTCACATCATCAAATTCTATTGGGCTGGAAGCTGACTACATTTCCATTTTAGCCAGAGGAATGCTGACATCAACACTACCTGGTCTACAGTACAGCCACAACATGCAGTCCAGCTAAGAACTGCACCAAGATGCACGGTACAAGCATAGTGCAGCAAAGCCCAATGCATTAATCACTGAACACAGCTCACAGCAATGCATGTAGGTGATGAGTGACAGGAAAAATAAAACACAGCCTAGTTTGTAGAACAGAACAACACAGGCTCAAGAGGCACAGTTAAATCAAGCGAGTGACAATAAGTAAAAATAAAATAGCTTAGTCAGGACACTAAAACAATACTGGATGAAGGGCCACAGTTTTTGAGCAGACCAAAGTGATACAAAATTTTAAATCATAGTTTTTTAGCAATGACAGAGCGACATAGGCACTGACATTGAACTGAGCAGTATGATACGAAAATTAAAAATACTATTTGTTTATGCGAGACAGCAGAAGAGGAACATGGGACATAGTCTGATTGGTGTAGTAACTGAAAGTTAGTACGATGCATTGCTGGTACTGTGCAGATACAGAACAACACAACTGAATGGTCTACATTCTAAAATAGCAGCATGTAGGCTTTATTTTGTACAAACCGCTTATCCAGATCTGGTTTGATAGCTTCAGCTTTTGCTCATAATATGAAAGTAGAATAAATGAAGAATTTGTCTGCAGTTTAGAGATTTGAGCTGGATTCAGAAAACTTTGCTGGATCATGTTAGGTGAAGTTACTCAAAGAATGGCAACTTGCAGGATGTGTGTGATTTAGATAAAGCAAACTGCAGAATGTGGTTTGTTCAAATATTGTGTTTGGTCATGCTATATGCTATTGACTGTACAATCAGGTGCTGTGTATAATAATGAGGAAAAACTAAATGGCAGAGCAATTCAAAAATATTTAAATGCCGTGTAATGGAGGTGCACCCACTGTGCATTTCAACTCAGCTGTGTATCCATGTGTGGAGTAGATTGCAGAGTTATGCTAGGCGTTGCCACAGCCATAGTAAATGTGTATCTATAGTAGGTTCTCATCACAGCTGCTGACCTCCTGGAGAACAATAACAAAAAAAAATAATAATATAATTTGTATATAAACTACACACACACCCCACACACACAAACACTCACACACACACACTACACAGACCACACACCCCACACACAAACACTTGCACACACATATGTGTGTAGATATATATATATATATATATATATATATATATATATATATATATATATATATATATAGATAGATATGTAGCTATAGACATATATATATATATATATATATATATATATATATATATATATGTAGCTATAGACATAGATATATATAAAGTTTTTGTGGGTGTGAAAACGTTAGAATGAATAAATGCTCATTTGAGTGTCTCATATGTCTGCAATTTAGTTTTGTCTGGTGTAGATAAGCAGGAGTATGCAAGAAAATTCATGTTTGACTGAAAAGTGGTGGTGATGGTGAAAATGTGCAAGGATGTGCAGGACTGTATTACAGCAGTTGTGAATATGGAAGTGTTTGTGGGTTAGGGTTAGAGTGAGGGTTATGTAAGGGGATAGACGTGTATGTTTTGTGTTGTCCATGTTCTCTGTCCTTTTGTCTTGTATAGTGGTCCTGTTAGGGAAAGGGGTTTTAGTAATGTAATGTGTAGGGTTAGGGTTAGAGGCGGGGATAGGGTTAGGATTAGTGTTATTTTTGGAGTTAGCATGTATAAGTAAGATAGTGCCAGTTTTATAGTCGCCCTTTGCCATTGTCTTCCTGTGTCTCTGTCTGATGTTACCTTCACCATTGCATTACCCATCCTTCATTGTACTACTTCACATTCTGTCATTTATGTCTTTTCTTGTTGCCTAAGCTAACCTTCTTACTACCCTCTAACTTCCCTACATTCCTTCCCCAACTTTCCCTTTGCCTTCACTTCATGAAAAGGGCATACCCCCCCCCCCAAAAAAAAGAATGCATTTGCCTTCTACCCTCACTCCATCCTGCTCATTCCTTAGTTGCTCCCCTTTTGTTCTATCCTTGACTTACTTCCTCTTTTTATCTCTTTTTTGTACTCTCATTTCCAGTCTTATATCTGGTCAAAAATAGATAAATACACCTCACACATGCCAAAAAGGGTTTCTAAATCACTTATCTTTTTGTAGTCTTACTGTGGGTGACAAGTCCCAGAGAGTACCATTGATGCACATATACAATTGACAAGATGTACCATTGCTTGTTGTATAGCAACAGTAAAGTCCATCTGATGTCATATCTTATGTAAGCCGGCCTCAGCTGTCATCCATTGCAGAAATGAGCTGCTGTTGCATGGCAGCGTGCACATATGAAATAAGGTAAATCAGATGACCTTACACTGAATGCTTGCCTTGCTTAGTTTGTTAATGTGGTACATTTTGGAGCATCAGTACAGAGAGTGGAGGGTTTAAATCCCCTCAGCGATGCATAGATTCTTTTACTTTTTTGCTTTCAATTTGCAAATATGTAACATTCACATGATATGTGTTTCCCTGAGAGCTTCAGTGTGATGTTGCTTTTGTGGTTCACCTTGTTAATGCAATTTGGTAGCATATCACTCAAGGTGGTTAATTGAATCAAACCATTTCAAGCGTATCTTTTTTTTTCTGCATGCAGTCTACAAATGTTTCACATTCACCTGCTGTGTGCTTTCTTGGCAACTTCAGTGTGACTGCAACTTTGGTTCATCTGTAGCTGACAGAGTTGATGGTTCAAATCACCTCAGGGCTAAATGTGTATGTTTTTTTTAATAACATTTACATTATAGTACAAATACACTACTAAAATTCTAATAATGTCAGAACTGATGTAACTTAATGGCTTCCTTGCCTGTGATATGAAGAAACATGGCACATTGGATATTCTCTACTTGTCCCTGAGGCCGCCCACACTGAGATATTTCTCAAAAAATTGACTTCAGGCTTCAGTTCTCTGATATATTTCCCTGCAATTATAAACATCTTGTTGAAAGGTCACCACTTTGAGCCACAAAATGAAGAAACTTCATCAAACATTATAACAGTGCAATAGAACAGCTTCAAACACATGTTTTTGAGTGAAAGTGAATAACCATATTATCATTGCATTTAAACAGATTACTTTTGTCAGTTTTCAGGGGAAAAATGAAAAAGACAATTCTTAGAAAAGTACTGTTGGTTTGCCTTTGGAGTGGGTTTAGCTTAATGGCAGACAGAATTGCTATTACTTTTGTGTATCCCACCTATCCTGTCTGGGTTTTACATTTTCTAAGTTCAAGTACTTCTGGTTGATGGCTGTGTCAGTGTCTCATAATCCCTTCTCCACTGTGCTCTACATCCATAATTTAGTCATCACTTCCCCTTGCAGCCTTCTGTACAATTTGGTTTGTTTTTGTTGGCCTACTATTACCTCTACCTTCTACCCTTGGGCATCTTTATCTCACTTCCTTCCATAAGATATTTTTCTGAATGTCTGAAGCCTTGAGATACAACAGTAGATAAGCACCTTAGCATCACTATCTGTGCACATGGTTTCACAACAACTAATGTAGGTGGTTTTGCATGGTCAATGCTTACAACATCTGCTCGTACTTTACTCTGGCTGTGGGTTGGTCAAACACAGTCTTTCTGCAGGTCCTTACTGCAGCCAGTGTAAGCAGCTCAATGTAATGCATAATGGGCTTGCCTCATGCATTGTTAATGAGCTTCAGGGGTCATTGTGCATTTGTCGTAAGCAGTGCTGGCTTGGCTACAGTCACTGATGCTATGTTTCACAATCACTAGAAATATTTTCAATGTGGACTGAAAAATCTTAACTCATTAAAGCCTAGAGATGTTTCCAGACTTTTCTGTGGTTGTATCCTACTGATGTCTATAGGCATCTAATACTGCCTCTTCATATTTACATTAGTAATCCCAAAATAATTTATTGTACAAGTTATTGAAAGAGCTCATCATAAAGTTCACATGGTGGACATACAACTGCACTAATAC
Organism: Protopterus annectens; assembly: GCF_019279795.1. Classification (NCBI taxonomy): domain Eukaryota; kingdom Metazoa; phylum Chordata; order Ceratodontiformes; family Protopteridae; genus Protopterus; species Protopterus annectens. The sequence goes on along the minus strand of NC_056726.1, from coordinate 286,166,238 downwards.
TTGGTCGCTGTGAAGTATAGGTAAAGATATATTAATTGTTGTTCATACAATATTTTATTTATATTATCATGAATATATTTCTCTACATATTTCAATAACCAAGTGGCACAGACAGAACTGCTTAGCCTCATATGGAAGCTGTCAGCAGGATGGCAAAATACGGCAACAGTATACATGCAGCTATAGTAGCTGATGGGTTCCTATAAGTTGCTTACAAAATATTAGAAACTTAATTGCCACTATGTTTACTGTGACTTATAAAATCCAGTTTAAGATCTGTAACCTAAACAATGCTACCACTATAAAAATAGCTTGTGCTGAACAGTTTGCCATTTATACTAAATAAGTATCTCCTACAGTTCCAGTGATGTGAACATTTTTTGAAATGTGAGGACATAATTTGATTTTAGCGAAAAGCTTAGGTTCTGTGCATTGGAAGTTACAATGCAAACTTCCACAGATCCATTGGAGAGCATGTAGGTGCTCTTGGTTGTTGAAAGATTAAATGTAACACCTTTGCCACTTATGCATGACTTTGCAATCCAGACCTCTTGGAAACTGTTTGTACTCCTATGCACAACTTTACCAACTGATATTAAGTTACTCAGACCATTTCTAAAATCTTCGTACTACACGCCTAGTTTGCATTATATTCAAAAAATGCACTTCTACTGTACTCACAGGCATTGCTGACTTTGCTCATTTGTTTTCAGAAAATTATTTTGTATTTCTACATTTTTGCATTTAAAATACATAGTAGCAAAACTATTACGGATGTTAACAATTCTGGAAAGAACTTTATATTATGCTTTATCATGTATATAATAACATTTGCACTGGCTATGGTTTCTAGACAGTTGTTGCTTGCATTTGTGGATTTTTTGAAATTATTAGGGTTTTAGTTGGACTTTATTTTTACATATAGTCTCAGTGTTATATACTTCCAACCTCTCAGTTATAATTTTCAGCTGCCGACTTGAAGACTCACTCACTTTACATCACTACGGCTTCTCCCAAACTTACATCAGATTCTTTTTCACTAACCCATTTTACATCACTATGGCTTCTCACAATATTACATCAGATTCTTTTTTACAAACCCACTTTACATCACTATGCCTTCTCCCAATATTGCATGAGATTATTTTTCACTAACCCACTTTATATCACTATGGCTTCTCCCAATGTTACATCAGATTATTTTAAGAGTCTGCCTCTTATGTGATAATATGCTTATGCCACAGACACATTTGTCTCTGATAAAGGAATCATACTATTGTCTAAATTCCCAGCTGAGCACTCCATGTCTTAATTCAGCCGTATACACATCAGTATTAACTTGGACTTCTTGATTTCTTGTGAAAAACAGTTGCCTCACAGTATGCCTACAATTTAGTTTCCAGTACTAATAGCTTGTATCTTCTTCTTTTTGAGAAAAATATGCTAAATACATAAATGGCTTCCTCACCTGTGATATGAAGAAACATAGTTCATTGGATATTCTCTACTTGTCCCTGAGGCCGCCCACACCAAGATATATCTCAAAATTCAAGCTTCATAGGTTCATAGATTAGTACTAGGCTAACTGCACTTGTGGGTCATTTTAAGCCTAGCCAATTACCCCCTATGAGACTTGAACACTCTACTTTCTGACTGTAAGTTAACCACTTTAACCATTATGCCAATCTTCCAGCTTTGGCAACTTTTCAGCTGTTCTGCTATATTTCCCTGCAATTATAAATTGTTTCTTGAAAGGTCATGACTTTGACTCAAAAATGAACAAACTTCATCAAAAAAGTATAATAGTATACTAGAACAGCTTCAAATACATGTTTTGAGTGAAAGTGAATAACAACAAATTGCTTTTGTCAGTTTTCGCAGGAAAAATGAAAAAGAAAATTCTAAGAAAAGTACTGCTGGTTTCCCTTTGAAGTGAGTTTAGCTTAATGGCAGACAGAAAAGTACAATGCTACCAGTAAACTTACACAAAGCAACAATGTGTCTTTTGGCACCATGTCTGATCTGCTCTGGAGGTTATTAATGAACATGCTTTGATGGATGATGCAGGCATAGAATACACAGGTCATGAGCATCCGAGGTGCCTATTTATCAAGACTTTACTTTTAAACAAACAACCCAACACAGTCACACTCCAAACTATTAGAATGTCTTATAGAAATAGTACAGCACATGCTTACACATATTTCTGATTCTTTTCTTTAGTAGTAGTCCCATGATTTTCACTCCAACTCTTGTCAAACTAACAGGTCAGGCCTATGAGCAGCCTGATTAGCATGGTTGCTTAAGTTCTACATTGGTTCTAGTGATTAAAGAATATAAAATAGTATAAGTAATATGCTCTCAGTGGTAAAGAAGGTGGCAGGGAACAGTGCCTATTTGGCTTGATAGTTGTGTTCATCAGTGGCAGTGATTAACACTGAACAGCCTCCCTGCCCCTGTAGGAGTGGTTACTGCCTAGAAACTGTAGTTTTATTGGCCATTTTGGGTCAATTTCAAACTCCTTGATCTCTCTCTCTCTCTCTCTCTTAAAACCCTGCTGCCTCGTGGTTTTGGCATCTTTCCAGGCTTGATACTTGTTGCTGAGGCACCTACCAAGGGGAGAAAATGCTGAGAGAAGAAAGGAGCCACTTTTGAGATTTTAAGTATTTTCTTCTGATTTTTTGTATAAAATTTCTGCTCTGCCGCCTACTTTTTGGCATTTTCTGGCTTGCTAAAGTTGATATCTGTATTAGAAACAGTATTTAGAACACATCTAGAGCCTGTTTACTGCATTTCCTGTGTTGCACTTAATTTAAAATCGTTTTTTCTTAAAATTGCATTTTACCTGACTCTGGCCTAGCACTCAAGTGTGGGGTCATTTATTGCACTGTTCTGACTAGTTTGCTACTTGTGTATTTCTGCTACCTTTAAACTAAAACATAAAAACAAAAAACTCTTGCTTTTTTCCCACTTTCTGAAATTTAAAAAAGTTCAGTTACAGATTTGCTGTTCTGACCTGTTTGTAAGTTTCTTGGAGGCCAGTGCTTGCTTGGGCTAAAGGGAAGTCTCTGTGTTCATCAGTGGCAGTGATTAACACTGAACAGCCTGCCTGCCCCTGTAGGAGTGGTTACTGCCTAGAAACTGTAGTTTTATTGGCCATTTTGGGTCAATTCCAAACTCCTTGATCTCTTTCTCTCTTAAACCCCTGCTGCCTCGTGGTTTTGGCGTCTTTCCAGGCTTAATAGTTGTTGCTGAAGCACCTACCAAGGGGAGAAAACGCTGAGAGAAGAAAGGAGCCACTTTTGAGATTTTAAGTATTTTCTTCTGATTTTTTGTATAAAATTTCTGCTTTGCCACCTACTTTTCGGGGTTTTCTGGCTTGCTAAATTTGATATCTGTATTAGAAACAGTATTTAGAACACATCTAGAGCCTGTTTACTGCATTTCCTGTGTTGCACTTAATTTAAAATCGTTTTTTTCTTAAAATTGCATTTTACCTGACTCTGGCCTAGCACTCAAGTGTTGGGTCATTTATCGCACTCTTCTGACTAGTTTGCTACTTGTGTATCTCTGCTACCTTTAAACTAAAACAAAAAAAACAAAAAAAATCTTGCTTTTTTCCCACTTTCTGAAATTTAAAAAAGTTCAGTTACAGATTTGCTGTTCTGAACTGTTTGTAAGTTTCTTGGAGGCCAGTGCTTGCTTGGGCTAAAGGGAAGTCTCTGTGTTCATCAGTGGCAGTGATTAACACTGAACAGCCTGCCTGCCCCTGTAGGAGTGGTTACTGTTTAGAAACGTTTTGGGCTAATTCCCAGCTCTTTCAAGTTCCCTGCCTTAAAACCCACTTTTGTGCGATTTTGCGCATAGCGCAGCATCGGGCAGCGCCGCTTAAATGGGTTTAAACTATTCCTGGCTCCACAAAGTAGGCTCTTCACTTTTTCCCTTAGAACTGTTCTAAATCTCAAAGTAAAGCCCTGCACTTGATCTTATAAGTAATCTTATAAGTAAACACTAACTAAAGCACTACACCCTTTTATACTCCTTATAAGTACTTGACTCCCTACTGGTCCATTCTGATCAGTCAAAAAACTGTTCCTTATACTGTTCTAGCATGTCCAATAGTCAGTTTCGGGTTTACCCTCCAGTCCAGCTGGTGAATCTGGGTATCTTGAGGCAATGTTACAACTGCCTTATGTACACAGACCACCCTCTCCTCCTCCCATCAAACTCAAATATATGTGAGAGATGCAACTATATAGCGAAACTGGAGGCTGAGCTCTCTCAACCCAGCACTGGCACAGTCAGTCAGGAGGAGAAGGTAACCACACACACCACTATTCCAGTCTCACATAGACCTAGCACATCAGCAAACCAAATACATAAACACACAAAAACATACTCAGAGGCTCTAAATAAAAATCTGCCAAAGCAGCAGAGACCTTCAAAGCAGACATCTAAGAACCACTACCCCACAACAATACCCACGTATCACATATTTCACAAAGTCAGTGTGCCACACAGCCACAGCTCTTAAGGCTAAACAACACATCTAACACACTTGTAATAGGGGACTCTATTGTCAGACACACTGACGTCCCTCTCACCAGACTGAACAAGGAGAAGGTCACTGTAAGCTGCCTGTCAGGTGCCAGGATCCACCACATAACACAAGCACTCAGGTCATTCCAAAGCAAGTACAAATATGACTCCATCATTGTCCATGCTGGTGTGAATGACCTGAGACGTACCTCCCTGGACTACATGAAAAGAGACATAGAGGAGCTCTCTGATCATGTAGCCCAGACCGGTATAACCCTGACCTTGAGTAGCATCTTGCCCTCACCAAGAATGATGCCACAGTATAAAGACAAAATGACCAATTTTAACAATTGACTAAAGTATTGGTGTCATTCTAAGGGGATTCAGTGACTGTCAGCCTGGAATGACATGCTTGACAAGCAACATTGCTTCGCTAGGGACAGCTTGCACCTGTCACCCCTAGGCTTTCAAATACTGGCTAAGGCTCTTGCCACCCCCATAGTGCCTTTTTTAGGCAAGGCTCAAAAGACAAACCCACCTCCATAGACAAAACAAGAAAAAAAAAATAAGGGTAATGCTGCTCAACGTCAGAAGTCTAAACCTCAAGATGCATGCACTCGAGGCTCTCCTAAGTATGGAGAATATTGATATATGTGCAGTGACAGAGACCTGGTTCAAGGCCCCAGAGAGCACCGCAGCACTACCAGGTTATACCTCATACCATGCTTTTCAGCCACAAAACTCAGACGGAACCACAAAAGGAGGGGGAGTATCCATATTCATCAAAGATACCCATACCTCCAGGTTAGTGGCACTACATAAAGCATCGGAGACCATCCATGTACAGTTAACAGTGGGCAAAACTGCCTTTCAGTTTGTAGCCTGCTACAAACCACCCTCCCAAACTCAGGAACCCTACTCAGCCTTCCTGAGAACACTGGAGAATATGAAGGTCTCTCCAAACACAATAATATTGGGTGACTTCAACTACTCAAACATCGACTGGGAAAACTACTCAAGCCCCAACACCCTTGCCCAACAGTTCCTAGAATTTATAAACTCAAATGCTATGGAACAACTGGTCACCACTCCCACAAGAGGGGATAACATATTGGACCTGGGCATCACTGACCTGGGGACTCTATGTTCCATACCAGAGGTATGTCCCTCATTGGTATGATCAGACCATAAATTAATCTCACTGGACATCCATATCCTATACCCACCCCCAGCCAAGGAAATCACGGTGAAAAAATTCTCAAAAGCAAATTTCACACTTCTCAAAACCGAGATGGAATCCTTCAAAGCCACCGGGCCAGTGGAAAATGCTGCCCAAACAGCAGAATCCTTTACAAATGCATCCTATGGACACCTACAGGAATGCATGGATTGTGCTATCCCAAATAAAACCAAGACTCACTCCTCCAAAGGCAGGAGACCAGTCTGGTGGACCCCGGCCATAAATAAGCTATACAGCAGAAGGAGGAAGCTACTACATGATAGAGCAAAATCCCAAAAAGGGAAGGCATCTCTGATCAGTACTAGCAAGAAAGTACGATCCCTCGTAAAATTATCTAAGGCCAGCTTCGAAAGAAAAATTGCACAAGACACTAAAGATAATCACAAGGCCTTCTTTAGTTATATCAGGAATCTGGGGGGCAACTCCCAGATATGCTCTGAGTTAGTACAGAATGACAAAAAATACACTGATCCCACAGACATTGCCAACATCCTGGCAGACAGGTTCAGTGCAAATACCCCCCTTCCCCCCCAAAAGACCAAATGTCTATCCCAACAGAATGTAGCCTCCCTGACATCACAAATGCACAGGTGAGAGCTGCCCTCTCCAAAGCAAAAAACACAGCATCAATGGGACCAGACGGTGTCCCGAGCTGCATCTTACATGAGCTCCAAGAAGAACTAAACCCTCACATAAAGTCACTGTTCAATCTCAGCCTTGGTACAGGATATGTACCCAAGGAGTGGCATACAGCAACAGTGGTCCCGCTCCACAAAGGTGGTGCCACAACGGACCCAGGAAACTATCACCCTATAAGCCTGACTAATCTGGTCTGCAAAGCTATGGAGCGTATCATCATGAAACTCATAAACTAGGACATTGGTAATCTCCAGACACTGGATCCCACCCAATTCAGCTTTGTTAAGGGAAGATCTTGCCTCTTGAACCTGGTCAACTTCTTTGAAACAGTTACCAAGGCCATAGATGAAGGGAAGGTAGTCCACACAGCCTACCTGGACCTCTCAAAAGCCTTTGACATAATACCCCACTCGGGCATCATAAATAAGCTCACCAGCTTAAATATTAACCCCTATGTCACAAGATGGGTTGCAAACTGGCTCAGGGATAGAACCCACATGGTCAGTATTGCAGGTGCCATGTCAGACTCCAAACCAGTTACAAGCGGCATCCCACAAGGCTCAGTCCTGGGACCTCTCTTATTCGGTATATACTTCTCTGAGGTACAGGCTAATATGGGAGGACTATGGCTGACCAAGTTTGCAGATGACTGCAAGCTGGGTGCCATAATCATCTCTCCGGCTGACACAAGCATCCTTCAAAAGGGTGTCACAGAGATGGATAACTGGTGCCAGAGCCATGGCCTTAAGCTAAATGCCAAAAAGTGCATAGTCATCCCATTCGGGAAAAACAAAGTGCCCACAAATTACCACATAGGTGGTAATTCATTAAGTACGGAAGATGTAATTAGGGATTTGGGGACCCAAGTAGATAGAAACCTCTCTTTTGACAATCACTTTGCCAGAGTGGTTAGAAAGACCTATATAGCCCACCTTATCACAAAAGGGTTCACATCTAGAACAAGAGGGGTCATTGTGCCCCTCTACTCATCTCTCATCAGGCCCATAATTGAATACAATGCCCCATTTGGGATGTACCTTACCCGACACCTGCAGCAACTTGACAGGCTCCAAAAGTACCTCACCAAGAGGATCAAGGGACTCAAACAGATGCCCTATAAAGTTCAGCTAAAGAAACTCCAGCACTACTCAGTTGCTTACCGCCTACTCAGAGGTGATCTATGCCTGACGTATAAAGCCATGTCCAACCCAGAGTTAATTGACATGCTCCACCTCAGGAAATCCAAATCCCTTAGAGCTACATGCTTCAGGGACTTAAACCTCAGCACAGAAATAAGTAGGACATGCTGGAGGGACAGATTCATATCTCAGAGGCTGCCCTCACTCTGGAACAGAATCCCAGTCCATGTTAGGCACAGCCCCTCACTGACCCCCTTCAAGAGAAATCTTGATGAGTGGATGGGAGATTGTAAGTTCACCCCTGGGATCTCTTCTGTGTCCCCGCTAGACAGGGGCACAGTAAACTAACCTAAAAAGGGCTATCTTCTGTGACCTACTCTAAAGAGGCACAGTAAACCGATCTAAAAGGGTGGCGAAAGCCAAACACACTCTGGCTAGGCTTGTAAATGCCCCAGGGCAGATAGCCTAGTATAAACCTATGAACTGTGGAATACCATCAAAATGATAGACAAAATTATGGAAGACATACCAACACTGCAGACCAACTATCAAAGTGACTGCAGAAAATCAAGTTACTACAAGAAGAAAAGAATGGCCTGAAAAACCTCCTGGATGATCCTGAAAATTATGAGTAAAGATCATTTACCTCATGGTCAGTTCTTCTGAGAATGTCATAGCTTGCAGATATATCGATATCTGGCTAGACACTTCTCTAAACTTCCAGTTTCACCTAGACCTCACAAGAGTGAAGGTTAATACACTATTATTATTCTGGGGTAAAAACTCTCAGCCTTCCTCTCACATGCCTCAACAGCAGTAGCAAGATGCAAAGTCATATTTCTCTCTCAGTTAGAATACATCATCCCTCTTATTGCTTCAGCATCCAAAAACACCACAAGCATCCATAGTAATAATGGCATTTACAAGTTCATTACCCTCTCTCCAACAAGTGAACATCACTGCTTGACCATTGAAAGAGCTAAGTGTATTTGTGTTTTACAGACAACTGATCTCCTTCTTGGCTCAAAACTATTTAAATTTCTTAATGATCAAACATTTTTCCCATTAGCCACAACTTACTATATGCATCCTCTCCTACAATATCAGGAATCACACCGACTCTGCCCTACTTCTTCAGTAACCTGCATCAAGACTTCATTGTACAGATCACACCTTCTCCATCCTAGCCTCCAAGCATCATGACTCTCGCTCTCAACATATTCCAATGTTCAATCACAGCTAAAGCAGCACCTGCAATGTCAAGTAACCTGCAAATTCCTCATGTAAGAAGGCATCACAAAATTATTCTCTCGACTTTCTTTCTCTGCCTGCTTAGTCCAAATGATTTCACACTCTTCTGTTTCTCTGGAATATTGTCCACTCACTTCTCATGTACATGTTGTATATACTGATGTCCCTTCTTTTTTCTCTTTCTTTTCTTTTTTTCTCTTCTTGACTGATGCTTGCTAATCTTCCACTCCACATTTTATTAGGAACATATATTTTTCCTTTTGCATTATATGCTGGTTATGTTTTATTGCAATTAACAATTGATTTCATTTTGTTATATAGACTTTCCTGGGCTGAGACTGAAATTGGTCATTTTGTGATCAGTGCTCCACCCCAGTCAGCAAATTCAAAATAATAAAATAAATAAATAAAATAGTCCTAGAAGGGTAGGATGACATATATCCTAGGAAGAATATATGATGCAGAGCATTCAGATTTCTTTCACAAATTAAACTAAATACATTGCAGCTTGGTTGAGTTCCTGGACCCATAAACCTGGACCAAAGAAAGAAGAAACCAGGGTACGGAGGTGACCCAAGACAATGCTTGTACATACTCATGACAAATAAATAAATGGCTGCTCATCTTAACAAATAAGACTAAAATAAGACACTCACCTGGAAGAGAAATCAAGTCACTGCCAGCTCCAGGACTCCTACAGTAATGGTAGATGTTTGATGAAGCAAGCTATGTGTAAAGCACGACAGGACTCTCCTCATGAATAAAGCACCCAGTGTTCTTAATAGTTACACTGTAGGCCAATGGACTTGTTAAAAAACACAGGAAAAAGCCTGAGGCCTACATAAAACAGAAAAGGAGATAAGGGTTTCCAGAAAAGTCAAAAATTATAAAGAATGAACAACTAGAAAGGAATAGAATAGGCAAGCCTCAAACATAAGCAATCCGATTTTTCATAACTATTAATGCAGGATTTTAAAATAAAAAAGGACAAGGCAGATTGAATAAATAATGGCTGCTACAATGAGATCAGAGGAGACTGGAGCCATCAGCAGCCACTTGAGAGATCTGAGAAGCAAATTGCTGCAGTAATAGTATAGCCAATTGTACAGAAGGCGGCCTGCTTCTCATCAGGGAAGGGTTTGTAGATGGAGTAGACCTCAGAAATTTAGGAAAGTTTAGGCCAATAGTTTCTGGTGCTGGTAGCATTACGGAACCACTGGGAAAATTTATTGACCAAACTGTAAAAAAGTTTGTAACTTCCTTAAAGCATGTTTGTAGAGACTCATGGGAATTTCTTAAAGGCATTGAAAGGGGTCTCTACAAACCCACTTGTTTAATGGTAACCATCAACATTGTGGAGTTATTTCCAAGCATCCCACATCACACTGGTTTAGAATGGTTCAATGAGGTATTGGCCACACAATCTGGTTTGGGAGCTAACACAGTGATGTTATTAGTAGAATCTATGGAAATTGTTCTTTGGAACAACTTTATTTACTTTAATGGAGAAATATTCAAACAAAGAAAGGGGGTGGCGATGGGTACTCCTTGCGCCTCAGCATATGCGGACATTGTTTTACATTATTGGGAGAACAAATTTATTTTCACAACTGATTGGGCTAAATACATTATTCATTATAAACGCTTTTTGGATGACATTTGTATTTTGTGGGATGGTAGTTTAAATAAATTTGAGGAATTTATGACATATATTAACATGTCCACACATTTTCTTTCTTTTACACATAATGTCAGTAACAATAAGCTTAATTACCTGGATGTTACACTCCATAAAGACTATGCTAATAAATTCTTTCAATCTGAGATTTATAGGAAAGCCACTTTCTCAAATTCTTACTTGCATTTTGAAAGTGGCCATCTTTTCCATCAGAAAAAAGGAATAATAAAAGGACAATTCATTCGGGCATCTAGAATGTCCAGTACAGATGAATTGTTCCTTAGAGAGGTTGATACACTAAAAAGTTTTTTTGCAGAGAGAGGTTATCCAACAAGTTTGCTCAACAAATTGGCTTCAGAGGTAATTACTAATAGGGAATATAAATATTACCCATTATTGGGCATTGGACAGCAGACAGTAGAGAAAACGGTACAGGAATGCAAATTTGAGTCAAATAGCACATTTATTTACATATTTACTAAGGATGCTGAATATTTAGAATTGACTGTGTTAAAATATTGGCCAGTACTGACACTTGAGAAAGATATGCGTAATGTGATACCTCCAGAGCCTAGTTTTGTGAAAAGAAGGGACACAAATTTAAAAGGTTTATATGAAGGTAAAAATCGTGTTAGGAACCAGACATCTATTTCAAGGTTGGGTACATTTAAATGTGAAGCCTGCAGCCAGTGTCATTTTATTTTAAATGATAGTAATTGGCATATTCACTCAAGAAATTTTAGGTATCATCCAAGGGGTAATTTTAATTGTGGAACTAGAGGAGTAGTATATTTAGGGGTCTGTACACAATGCTGCAGTTTTTATGTAGGGAAGACTGAAAGACCCCTAAGAAGTAGGATCTATGAACACCTATATGAGGTAACTAAAAAGAAAGACACTAATGCCTTTTACAAGCGTTTTACCCAGTGCCCTAACATGCAGTTAAAGTTTTTGGTCTTGGAGCAAGTTTTGCAAGACCAAAGAGGGGGTGATTGAGAAACATTTCTCGAATGTAGAGAACTATTTTGGCAATTAAGGTTAGATGCTTCAAAACCCCCTGGTCTTAATGACAATATTAGTATTAAAAGTATTCTTAGGATGAGAAGAGCAAAATTATAATAATGTTGGTATATATTTATTATAACATATTTATTATTACAACATTTTTTTATGACAATACATTTTAAATTAAATTAATTTGTGGTTACATTCATTTTTTAGTCAAATACTTTATATGGTATATTTAATTAATGGCATTTCTAAGGTATGTATTTACTATGTAATGTCTTTTTAAAAAAAAAAAAGTTTTTAATGAGAGTAATTATTAATTAATTATTCACAATTAACTATCATGTGACTGCATCTAATGATATATAAGAATGGTGGTTTTAGCTTTTTTGTATCTTGATAAAGCCTGATATTAGTCAGGTGAAAGCGCTTGATTCAGTTTTGCTGTGATTTTTATGCAATTAATGCTTTTGAACTATTACTTCGTGCCAGTTTGACGTTTCTTCAGTCATTGAAGGTGTTTTTGTGATTTAGTTTTGGTTCGTAGCTGCAGTTTTGTTCGTAGACCTCAGAAATGTCAAACGAGATGTAACAGCAGCCAGGAAGGGATCACAAGAAGTTTGTTTATGTGCAGAAGCAAGATTTAAGATAAAGGTAAAATTCATAATACACAGGAAAGGAAAAGAGATTCAGCTGGCCTCACAGTCATAGGAAGAGGATGTCTGACCAAAACTTGGACATGAGAACAAGGGCTCTCAATGAATAAAACAAGACATAATACCTAGATTATAAAAAGTAGGCTTACATGTACCGACTGAAATACTACAAACATGGCTGGGACAAGAAGGGACTGTTGAGGAAGTAGCTAGCCATATAAAACTTAAACAATATTTATGGGGCAATGACAGCAAGGTATTGACTCAGTCATTTTCTTCATTTTTTGTGTGCCTATCTCTGAAGGAAACAACTAGAAAGAAAAGCCCCTCAATACACAAAACAGGAGGAGAACTGGATGTAGCTTTGAAGATGGGTGAGTATCTGAAGCAAGCACAACAGAGATATGGAGAAAAAAGATCAGAATGACCAGCTATGGCATGATCTAAGATGTAATATGGGGGCAGCTGATGCCAAAAGACTGATCAACAACATGCCATGACAAGGGCCACAGTAATAGCAGAATATAGCCATAGGAAAAATGGATAAACAAAAGAAATGGTTTGTGACTAATTTAAGCCAATTTAATTCTGTATAAGGTAATACATGGCTGTAATGGTGAAAACAGCATAATTGGTGGGAGACTACAGAACAGAAGGAGACCAGGTGGCTGTTTAAACTCATTTGCCAGGGTGGGGATCCAATGAGAAAAATGGAAGGTAGGCAAAGTAGCAGCAAACAGAGGAGAGAAGACAATGCCAGTGGAAGGCACAAAACTGGAGCAGAAGGGAGAATGTGACACCTGTCAATACCTGGCAGCACAGGCAAACCCAAACAAAGACAAAATAAGCATAGGAGAATAGATAAGACTGTAGTCCATTTGGGAAATGCAAACCAGAAGCACAGCTAACTTGTGGTCATCCAAAAAAGCCTCAAAATGGAATGATTACAAGAAAGGTAACAGAGAAGAGATTAAAAGAGGGGAAAAGGAAATCTGAGATGGAGTTAGCAGTAAGACCAAAGGGTACCCTTGAGATTCACTGGAGCACATAAGAGAGATAGTTATATGTAAAAGGACAAATAGTGAAAGACACAGAAGGATCCCAAAACAGGGGACAGATATTTAAGTAGAAATTATAACAGAGAGAAGAGGAACAGGGAGATCCAAAAGGTGACTTGGAACCAAACCAACCAACAGAAAAAAGAGGGGAAGAAGTAATAAAGGTAAAGGATCTGGTGAGACGAAAGGGGCAAAAGTGCAGCTACAACTATCAGTGGCTGTAGATACCATGACTTCTTAGCAATAGCTGGGGGGAAGGACTATCAATGGAACTCAGGGGGGGGTAAGGAGGGGAAATGCAGAAAATGAGGGGCAAAACATATGATGTAGAAGGGTGCTGACATGTGGGAGAGCTCATACCCCATAACAGGAAACTGGGTTATCAAAAAGCATATCACAGCAGGGACTAAGGTGATACCGAATGTAAGAAACACAATTAGAGGTTAGGTCAGCATCATTTCCCTTTTTCCCATTTTTGTATGAAGTTGGGGTGTCACATTAACACTACAGCCAATATTCACATCACCTAGGGGTTAGAACTGCCCTGCGAAATTAGACAGTTAGATAAAGTGATAGCATATAAAATATGAAACAAAGAATACCCGGGAGTGTAGGTGGTCCAAATTGTAAGGGAAAGAGGGGTGTCAGTTCTGATACTTAGGAAAAAGCTGAAAATTCAGGAAGAAGGGGTTTTCAAAAGAGGAAGGAAGATAGATGGGGGAGGGATCCACAAAAGGAAACGACTCATTCATATTTTCTTCCTTCTTGCTCTTTTTTTTTGATAATACTAATTATCAACAAATACTGTTAGGTGGTATACTTTGCAGGCAATCACCTTTATGTGAAACGATCTGTTCAATATTGGTATCAATAATACAGCTCGGAATAGCTTATTTTTGACAAAGTATTAACAACTGCATGTTGATAGGTTCAATACCTTTATATATAGCACTGTAATATGTGCACACAATTTTATCACTATTGAATGCAACTCAGTAACAGAGCTTCTGCTCCTATGTCATAACTGAAAAGGATCCAATGAACAGCTCATCTACCCAGGTAACAAATATTTAAATAAATAAATATAAGTAAAAGACAGAGGCAGAAAGGTGGAAAGCAGGTAATTTTTACACCCTGTATCAAAGATAGAAGGGGATTCTTTGTTAGTTTCTTTAAGGGATGGGAGAAATTAGGAGCATCATTCATGCAGCTACTGGGGGGAGGGGATTACAGCATGACTTTAAACCAATAAAATGACAGGATGAGGGCCGTGAGGGAGTTTGACAGAAAGAGGTAGAATGACCTCAGTAAAAAGATGGATTAGGGTGGATAGACAATTGGAGGGAAGTCAACAAAGAAGCAAAACTATACACATTTTCAGGTAAGGACCAAGACCAGGGGAGAAGGCTAGAGTGATTCCTGATTAAAGTACAAATTGACTAAGGGCAATAAAGGTAGGAATATATAGAAAAGAGCAAACTCATATCATTCAATAGTTAGAATTAACATCAACATAACAGATTTCATACCAATGCAATTAGAGTGGCAGTAGAGAAAATGAAATTTGAGAGGGGATAGAGAAAAAAATAGTAAGGGGTGGAATGAGAAAAACTAGAGTGTGAAATCTGGAGGAGAGAATTAATTAGGGTTGGGATGGTGGAATGGCATAAACTCAGCATGAAGAAAGCTGTTGATGTGGAAGGCAGGGAGCTACAGAAAGACTCAAAATGACATAGGGAATTAGATCTCTGCAAGAAGACTAAATGACCAGGGGAACAGCATAGCAATGCAAAATGAAGAAGTCAGATTACAGGAAAAACTTGAAGAGATAACAAGGATAGAAAAAAGAACAATTAGAGAACAGAAAGGAATTCTTGTGTATCCATGATGAAAGGACCAGGAAAGCCCTAGCCTAAGGAAGTTATGAATTAGGGAAATAGTGATTATAGAAGGGTGAATGAGAAAATTAATGCAGCCATGGCGTACTTTGCAATGATATATAAACAGGATAAGATAATGAGAGAAATGAAAGGCAAAGAACCGGAGTGTATGTGCATTTGTATGTTGGGGGGGGGGGCAGGACCTGCTAACACAACACAAACAGTAAGAATAAGATAAACCAGTAAGGCCATCAGTGGATTAAAAGGAAGGAAAACCATGAGTTTAGTGGGATCCCCAACAGAATTTTATAAACTGGTAGATGGAGATGCAAAGAAATCACTGACAGCCATTTTCAGTGAGGCAGTAGAAAGAGGCACACTACCTAGGACAATGGACTAAAGCAAATTAATCCTGATCCAAACACAGAATACCCAACTATGTAAGTGGGAGCTTCAAAATCACTTCCCTAATCAGTGTAGATATTGGTACTTCAACTTGATATAACGGGACTTTATCATGGTCTCAAAGGAGGAAATTGCTACAGCCAAAAGGTTCATAAAGTAAATATAGGCAATGTCCGATGAACCCAAAGCAAAGATCCAAATTAATGGACGCAAATGAGATACAGAATAGTACTAGAAAGAAATACCTGTTATTCCAACATTATTTATAATGTAAGGAAAATTATGGCACTGTCTGTACTGTATCCTCCTTATTGAAGATGCAAGAACAGCATGCAGAATACTTCTAGAGATATTTGTGGTCCTAAGGCATGAATCAGATTTGGAATGCATCATTTAAAACAGTACAGATTAGGATAGTTGGGAAAAGTACTGAAGAAGACCAGGATAATAAGTTAGGAATACCATAATTAAAGGCCAGGTATCCATATCTGGGTATTTGGGAGACAGTAGAGAAGACAACACATTAGAGGAGCTAGAAGAGAATGACAATTCTGTCAAGGAACTGGAGAGACAAGGTTAACACAGTAGTGGGCTGAATTAATATAAACAAAATGAAGGTTATCTCAAAAGTGGGACATATGACAAAGCACTTGTCAGTAAAGAGGAGGGAAGCGATCATGAAAAGTACTCCAAATAAATCATTAGATTAATATTAGACAGGCAGTTTCCAAGGATTGCTGGCAAGAGGTTAAAGATTAGGACTATGGGAGGAGAAGTGGGAGCCCCAAGATATTAACTAAGATATGTAATATATGTCTGAGGCTTGGAGAGAGAGACAGAACAGAGAAGTAAGACCAGATAAATCAAGTAAAAAAAAGTGAGGCGACAAGGAAAGTCATAGAAATTAAGTGAAATTTGGCAAGTATAGTGGATCCCAAGAAGGGTTAAATGGAAAACGGAGAAAATCTAAGATGGAAAGGAGGATCTGGGAAAGAAATAAAGTGGGAGAATACTGAGAGACAGAAAGAAAGAATGATGTTTAAAAAGGCATGGATCAAACTAGAACAGGTGTACAAAGTAAAAGAAGGTTACTAATAATACGGATGGCGCAGTGCTGCAGCGGTAGTGTTGTCACATCACAGCAAGAGGTTCCTCGGTTTGATTCTCAGCTGGAGTGTCTTCTGTGTGGAGTCTTCATGACCTCCTTGTGTTTGTGTTGGTTTCCTCTGGGTGCTCCAGTTTCCTTCCATGTTATAAAGACATGTGTCTGGAGTGTTCCAAGTCTGACATTTCCAGTTAACAATTGTTAAATAAATAAAATAAAATAAATAATAGAAGATCCACATTGGAAGTAAGTATGGGAGTTGCAGACAACTGGTTGGATTAAAAGAAGGAAAAAAAGTGTAAAAGCAAAAATAAAGACAAGGGGAAACAACATCAAAGAAAAGTAATATAATATGAAGGGGAACAGGATAAATGGTTAAGAAAATGGGAAGGATGGAAAAGGAAAGATATAAGAGAGTTAATTTACAAATCCCTGAGGGAAGAAGAAGCAGCAGAAAATAAGAAACAAAAACAGCAGGGAGGAAAAGAGAATTGATGGAGAAATAAGAAAAATGGGAGGAGGTATGCAGAATGGAAGACGAAATGATGGTATTCCACAAATACTGGAACCTGCAGTTCAGGGTCTTACACTGCTGGATTTATATACAGCACACAAAAAAAAAGAAAAAAATCTCCAAGAGATCAACAGATGCTGGAGATATAGAAAAAGGAAAGCGTAAATCATCTGTTATGGGAATGCAAATGAGTCAGTAGAATATAGGAAGAAATTGTGGAAGAATGGAATAAATATGCAAAAAGAAAAAAAAAAAGAAAATATGAGAATAAGTGAAAACTTTACATCCAAAAGAAAAATCAGGTAATAAGTACGAGTAATAATGTGAGGATAAAGCCTACGCAACAGTCAGATAGAAAGGAGCAGGGGAAAGAGGGATGCTAAATTAAATAACATTATTATACAATGAAGGGGATAATTAAGGCATCCACATCTAGAATCGGGAGTTAATACTTGCTTTGAGACTGAGGGGAGATAAAAAAGAAATATAGGATAACAGCAAGTCTCTCAATGACACAGGA
Source organism: Protopterus annectens (assembly GCF_019279795.1). Lineage (NCBI taxonomy): Eukaryota > Metazoa > Chordata > Ceratodontiformes > Protopteridae > Protopterus > Protopterus annectens. The sequence goes on along the minus strand of NC_056726.1, from coordinate 286,148,606 downwards.
AAGCCATAGAGAACTCAAAGCAGATCACCGGAGTGAAGAAAATAGGAAAGGGAGATACAAAGATGCAGACAGCTGGATATAAACTGCATTATCATGATATTTGGTATGTATTAGAAGAACTTGTAAGCCCTCGGTGGTACACATTTGGCCCTGCTTGTGTTTGTATATATAACAACCAAAACCTGAATAAAAAATAGGAGCCACACAATAACCTTCACCCTCCTTCCTGTTCCCAGTCCTAGGTTTTTAAGTAACTCTTGTGAACAGGAATTAAATCTTTCCTCTTCCAATCTTCAGGGACTTTATCCTTCCATTATTTAGTGACTAAATAAATTTGTCTCCAAAGACTCGTTGCAAGTATGGGTCTTACAGCTTCACAAGATGTGAAATTAGTCTAGTGGTTTGCTGATGACCATGTCCTTTACAGTTCAGGATCAAGAAATAGTGAAAGGGAGAATGTTTGGAAAACTAGGTCAGAGTTATACCTCACAAATGTCCAGATTTATGCAGAATGCCCTGATTTTTGCTTTATATTTCTTTGTCTATCCCTTATAAAATTTGTATTTTTTTGGCAAATCATTGAGAACTGAAGTTACTTAATAATGACAGACATTTGAGTTTCATAGTTCTCAGTCTTCAGAAAATACACACAAATGCAAAACCTTTTATTCTAGCAACTTTCTAAGTTTATAAGAGCAGCATTTAGAATCTATCCCTATTTTTGGTCGTTGTCCTCTCATTATTTTTGCTTTGTCCACATTTCTTGTAATAAGAGGTTGAGAGGTATACAACTGTCTTAAATATCAATATCTTCTTTAAGGAATGCAACCTCTCTTTTTCCCATTGTAGGTGTGCAGGGCCTTAATGCTTTGAAATTCATATTGTGCACCAAATACATATAATCAAAAGAGCTGAGTGAGGAAGGGTAATATGGTTTCATTGTTTTGCATATTTTAGCAGGGACTGTCAAACACTTCTCTGTTAACCTTAAAAAAAATTCACTGGCTATAGGGAACACTAACTAGGTATATAATAATAAATATCAAAATGAACTCCTGTTGGATTTTTGACATTATAGAGAAACTATTATTTCTGTAAGATTTATTAGCTGGGCAAAATTTTACACTAATGGACTTTACAGTTTCTAGGAAAACCTCTCCTGAATCCAAGGTGAGTTGGTCACTATTTTCCAGTGCTGTGGCAGATATTTGGCAAAAGTATAAGGAAGGAAGTACTTGTTCATTAACTGCTCCACAGCTAATTGTAGCGTGGTTGAGAGCCCCCAGGAGTTGCCTTGAGTTTGTCATCAAGTAGTATTGTCACAAGAACACTGTGCAACTGCTTTTATGTGCATAAAACTCACGTTTATTAAACTGTTTATAACTAAGCACTTTAAAATAAGAACATTGAATATAAACATAGATAAGTTACAAACTTCATAATTTAAAAATAATAAGTCAAATAGTATAGATAAAAAGAAAAAAATGTGCTCCTATGCATCTATGAGACTGGGATCACAGGCCAAATCATAGTTGATTTGAAAAGCAGATTGTAATGCAACTGCCTCCTCTTGGAATGAATCATAAAATCTGACAAAATAAGAATCAGAAGCATGTTAGGATTATAATAGGTAAAAAATCAAGGAAACAGCATAAGCACAGACAGTTCTCATGACATGCACAACTAAGTTCAAAACAGGCAGTCAGGTTTTACTAAAATAGAGGTGCATTGACAGCTAGCCAGATAAGAGTTTGACACTAGGGTTGTGTTGCACTATTAACAGAAGAAATGGTATGAAACAGTTCACATACCATTGGGAGAAAAGCAGACAATGAATAATACAAAGATGAACGTCAAGACAAGTCTGTGGTTATAAGTTTATGAAACCAGTGGGCTAGAAAAACTCACAGCCCTTCAAAATGCAGATGAACTCTGTAAAAGTGAATGAGCACGTAAAAGGAGAAAGAGCAACAACTATGAAATGTCAGTTGTCAATAACTGAATCAGTAAATCACAAGACTGACTGAACACATCTTTAGAGTTTCTGCAAGCCCATGAGAAAAAGGATAATCCAACACAATTGAGGGAGACAATGGTTACCAAAGTCCAAGGAGACTACTGACAAAGTAAAAACTCAGAACAAGGATTAATGACTCACAGATTTTTATAACTGTCAAAGACTGCAGCATCAGAAAAGACAGCCACAACAGCAAAATTGAATCTGTATCTCTTTTCATGTGTAGAACCAATAGACTGACCAACCACAAAGACATACACACACACACACACACACACACACACACACACACACACACACACACACACACACACACACACACACACACACACACACACACACACACACACACACATATATATATATATATATATATATATATATATATATATGTGTGTGTGTGTGTGTGTGTGTGTGTGTGTGTACATCTATCCCTGGGATTCATGAAACTTGTGCCAGGCACAGGCGTAGCGTAGGTGGTATAACACCAAATATGGCCGCCGAGCGATTCAGGTACGATCCAATTCCATGTTCCCTACGAGTGTACGCCAGATCTGCGCAGCTCTCAGCTCATGTATGCTAATCACCCCATGTGCAGTAGTGCAGCATGCAAATGAAGGTACATAGCGATTCATGAAGTGATGCAGGCGTAGCGTAAGCATACAGAAATGTAAACCAAAAAAAATGGTTTACATTTTTCCAAACAGAACATCGGAGCCATGAAAGCAGACCAAACTTACGTATTACAAAGTTAACATATGCCAATGGCTAAATATACAGTCAATGGCATAAAAAAACATGCACAACACATAAAAAATAACATTTAATGTCATGGCCACACTAATGCAAAGTACAACCACAGGGCATGTGTGCACAAATGGGAACACAAGGAAAATATATACAGATGTCATAAAATTGCAATGTAACACAAATCATGATTTCACCATAATAGTCAATGGTATGCATGCTACACCACAACCATGGTGCAGGGTTGCTAAGGGTCTGTGACAGTGTTTGGCACTGTAACTATGAATTAGTAGTCAATGCCATGCAAATGAAGCAAGTAATACTGAATCGCAAACGTCCCGCCGGTGTAAGGATGTACCATATGGTGCAGCAGTACAACACCAAGGAGTGTCCTGGAGGTATACATGACATCAGCAGTGGGGTGTGCCACTGTAGCTGTAAGCACATTGGAGCATTGCTAATCCAGGTTGCCCATTGCTAAGCAAAGCTGCAGGATAGGGGTGTGGATGTAGCCATAGTTTTGCTTAGCTGAGAGCACACATGGTGACCGAAAGCACATGTGTATGTGGATGACAACGCGCTCGAAACCCGGTAAACAGCTGCACGCGGCATGCACCACAGCTGAAACAGGAAGGTTATGGGAAGACAATATGGAAATGCCGCTGTAGTGTAATTGGGGTGCAACTGAGTAATTAACACCTATTAACTCACAGTGGGCCATTGACGGTAGCTAACAAGGCTGCTAGTAGTAACCTGCAGAACAGGAGAGGGGAGGTGCTGGATTGCAAAGAAAACAGAACTGTCACCGCAGAGCAAAGCAAACCTGCAGTAGATCGGCTATAGAACACATTTTGCAACACAATCCTGGGTTGGGAAAGTACAAAACAAGAAAGCAGGCTGCTGGATGCATGCCTGACAATGGGAGGGGAATCGTTATGAAAAGTGAAGGCAAGGGCAAGACGTGATCCATGGCAGCTAAATGTAATTCAACACCAAAGGCACCACAATAGCAGTACCTGCAGAAAAACACATAAGTTAAGAAAGTTCAGTTACAGATTTGCTGTTCTGAACTGTTTGAAAGTTTCTAGAAGGCCAGTGCTTGCTTGGGCTAAAGGGAAGTCTCTGTGTTCACCAGTGGGAGTGGTTAACACTGAACAGCCTGCCTGTCCCTAGAGGAGTGGTTACTACCTAGAAGCTGCAGTTTTATTGGCCATTTTGGGTCAATTCTAAACTCCTTGATCTGTCTCTCTTAAAACCCGGCTGCCTCGTGGTTTTGGCATCTTTTCAGGCTTGCTAGTTGTTGCTGAAGCACCTACCAAGGGGAGAAAACGTTGAGAGAAGAAAAGGAGCCACTTTTGTGATTTTAAGTATTTTCTTCTGATTTTTTTTTTTTTGTTAAGTTTTACTGCTTTGCCGCCTACTTTTTGGCATTTTCCGGCTTGCTAAAGTTTATATCTGTAGCAGTAACAACACTTGGAACACATCTAGAGCCTGTTTACTGCATTTCCTGTGTTGCATTTAATTTAAAATCTTTTTTTTTCTCTAAAAACTGCATTTTACCTGATTTTGGCCTAGCACTCAAGTGTGGGGTCATTTATTGCACTGTTGTGATTATTTTGCTGCTTGTGCATCTCTGCCACCTTTAAACTACAACAAAAAGAAAAAAAAAATCTTGCTTTTTTCCCACTTTCTGAAAGTTAGGAAAGTGCAGTTACAGATTTCTTGTTCTGAACTGTTTGGAAGTTTCTAGAAGGCCAGTGCTTGCTTGGGCTAAAGGGAAGTCTCTGTGTTCACCAGTGGGAGTGGTTAACACTGAACAGCCTGCCTGTCCCTGGAGGAGTGGTTACTACCTAGAAGCTGTAGTTTTATTGGCCATTTTGGGTCAATTCTAAACTCCTTGATCTGTCTCTCTTAAAACCCGGCTGCCTCATGGTTTTGGCGTCTTTTCAGGCTTGCTAGTTGTTGCTGAAGCACCTGCCAAGGGGAGAAAATGCTGAGAGAAGAAAAGGAGCCACTTTTGTGATTTTAAGTATTTTCTTCTGATTTTTTTGTTAAGTTTTACTGCTTTGTCGCCTACTTTTTGGCATTTTCCGGCTTGCTAAAGTTTATATCTGTAACAGTAACAGTACTTGGAACACATCTAGAGCCTGTTTACTGCATTTCCTGTGTTGCACTTAATTTAAAATCGTTTTTATTTCTCTAAAAACTGCATTTTACTTGATTTTGGCCTAGCACTCAAGTGTGGGGTCATTTATTGCACTGTTGTGATTATTTTGCTGCTTGTGTATCTCTGCCACCTTTAAACTACAAAAAAAAGAAAACAAAAAACAAAAAAAATCTTGCTTTTTTCCCAATTTCTGAAAGTTAAGAAAGTTCAGTTACAGATTTGCTGTTCTGAACTGTTTGGAAGTTTCTAGAAGGCCAGTGCTTGCTTGGGCTAAAGGGAAGTCTCTGTGTTCACCAGTGGGATTCTGTCCCTGGAGGAGTGGTTACTACCTAGAAGCTGCAGTTTTATTGGCCATTTTGGGTCACTTCTAAACTCCTTGATCTCTCTGTCTTAAAACCCTACAACTCTCTTTTTGCGTGGTTTTGCGCACTGAGCAGCATCGGGCAGCGCCGCCTAAACAGGTTTAAACTATTCCAGGCTCCACAAAGTCTGCTCTTCACTTTTTTCCTTAGAACTGTTCAAACTCTCAAAGTAATCACTCTCTTCTCTTTCTAAAGCCCTGCACTTGCTCAGGTCTTATAAGGTAACACTAACTAACTAAAGCACTACACCCTCCTTGACTTCTCATAAGTATTAGGCTCCCGATTGACCCTTCCTGATCAAGTGAAAAATCAGTTCCCTTCCCTAATCTGATCAGTAAAAAATCAGTTCCCTATACTAATTTGGTATGTCCAAGGGTCAGTTTCAAGGTTACTCTCCAGTCCAGCTGGTGAATCTGGGAATTTTGAGGCAATGTTACAATTGCCTTATGTACACAGACAACCCTCTCCTCCTTCCAACAAACTCTAATACATGTGAGAGATGCAGTTACATAGCCAAACTGGAGGCAGAGCTCTCTCAACCCAAGACTAGCACAGTCAGTCAGGAGGAAAAGGCAACCATCCACACCACAAATCCAGTCTCACACAGACCTAGTGCATCTGCATACCAAACACATAAACACACAAAACATACTCGGAGGCTTTAAATAAAAATCTGCCTAAACAGCAAAGACCTCCTAAACAGATATCCATGCAACAGCCACCCCTCAACAATACCCACGAATCACATATCTCACAAAATCAGTGTGCCTCACAGTCACAGCCCTTAAGGCCAAACAACACACCAAATACACTTGTTATAGGGGACTCTATTGTCCGGTACACTGACGTCCCGCTCACCAGACTGAACAAGGAGAAGGTCACTGTAAGCTGCCTGTCGGGTGCCAGGATCTGCCACATAATGCAAGCACTCCAGTCACTCCAAAGCAAGTACAAGTATGACTCCGTCATTGTCCATGCTGGTGTGAATGACCTGAGACATCCCTCCCTGGACAACATGAAAAGAAACATAGAGGAGCTATCTGACCATGTAGCCCAGGCTGGTATGACCCTGACCTTGAGTAGCATCTTGCCCTCACCAAGAATGATGCCACAGTATAAAGACAAAATGATCAGTTTCAACAATTGGCTAAAGTATTGGTGTCATTCAAAGGGAATCCAGTGTCTGTCAGCCTGGGATGACATGCTCGACAAGCCACATTGCTTCGCTAGGGATGGCTTGCACCTGTCACCCTTAGGCTTTTGTATACTGGCCAAGGCTCTTGCCACCCCCATAGTGCCTTTTTTAGGCAAGGCTCAAAGGACAAACCCACCTCCATAGACAACACAAGGATAAAAAAACTAAAGGTAATGCTACTCAATGCCAGAAGTCTAAACCTCAAGATGCACACACTCGAGGCTCTCCTCAGTATGGAGAAAATCGATGTCTGTGCAGTAACAGAAACCTGGTTCAAGGCTCCTGAGAGCACACCAGCACTACCAGGTTATAACTCATACCATGCGTTTCAGCCCCAAAACTCGGACCGAAGCACAAAAGGAGGGGGAGTATCTATATTCATCAAAGATACCTACACCTCCAGGTTAGTGGCACTGCACGAAGCATCGGAAACCATCCATGTGCAACTAACAGCGGGAAAAACTGACTTTCAGTTTGTAGCCTGCTACCGAACACCCTCCCTATTACAGGAACCCCACTTGGCATTCCTGAGAACACTGGAGAATATGAAGGTCTCTCCAAACACTATGTTATTGGGTGACTTCAACTACCCAAACATTGACCGGGAAAACTACTCAAGCCCAAACACCCTCGCCCAACAGTTCCTTGAATTTATAAACTCTAACACAATGGAACAACTGGTCACCACTCCCACAAGAGGGAGCAACATATTGGACCTGGTCATCATCAACATGGGGACTCTATGTTCCACACCAGAGGTAAACCCCTCATTGGTAAGATCAGACCATAAACAAATTTCCCTGGACATCCATATCCCATCCCCACCCCCAGCCAAGAAAATCACTGTAAAGAATTTCTCAAAAGCCAACTTTGCACTACTCAAGACTGAGGTGGAATCCTTCAAAGCCCCTGGGCCAGAGGATAATCCACAGAATCCTTTACAAATGCATTCTATGAGCACCTGCAGGAATGCATGGATCGTGCTATCCCAAATAAAACCAAGACTCACTGCTCCAAAAACAGGAGACCGGTCTGGTGGACCCCGGCCATAAATAAACTATACAACAGAAGGAGGAAGCTACTACATGACAGAGCAAAATCCCAAAAAGGGAAGGCATCTCTGATCAGTATTAGCAAGAAACTTTGATCCCTCATAAAATCATCAAAGGCCAGTTTTGAAAGAAAAATTGCCCTAGACACCAAAGATAATCACAAGGCCTTCTTTAGTTATGTCAGGAACATGGGCAGAAACTCCCAGATATGCTCTGAATTGTTGCATAACGGTACAAAATATACCAAACCTACAGACATAGCCAACATCCTGGCAGACAGATTCAGTGTAAACTTCTCCCCCCTTCCCCCCCAAAGGAGCAAATGCCTATCCCAACTGAATGTAACCTCCCTGACATCACAGATGCACAGGTGAAAGCTGCCCTCTCCAAAGCAAAAAACACAGCATCTATGGGACCGGACGGTGTCCCAGGCTGTGTCTTACATGAGCTCCAAGAAGAACTGAACCCTCACATTAAGTCACTGTTCAAACTTAGCCTTACTACAGGATATGTACCCAAAGAATGGCATATAGCTACAGTGGTCCCACTTCACAAACGTGGTGCCACAATGGACCCTGGAAACTATCGCCCCATAAGTCTGACTAGTATGGTCTGTAAAGCTATGGAGCGTATTATCATGGAACTCATAAACAAAGACATTGGGAGCCCCCAGACACTGGACCCTACCCAATTCGGCTTTGTTAAGGGCAGATCTTGCCTCTTAAACCTAGTTGATTTCTTTGAAACAGTTACCAAAGCCATAGGACCTCGCAAAAGCCTTCGACACAATACCCCACTCAGGCATCAAAAATAAGCTTACCAGCTTAAATATCAACCCCTATATCACAAGATGGGTTGCAAACTGGCTCAGAGATAGAACCCACATGGTCAGAATTGCAGGTGCCATGTCCGAATCCAAACCAGTTACAAGTGGCGTCCCACAGGGCTCAGTTCTGGGACCTCTCTTGTTCGGTATATACTTCTCTGAGGTTCAGGCTAAAATGGGGGGATTATGGCTGACAAAGTTCGCAGATGACTGCAAACTGGGGGCCATAATCGAATCTCCAGCTGACACAAGCATCCTCCAAAAGGGTCTCACAGAGATGGATGCTTGGTGCTAGAGCCACGGCCTCAAGCTAAATGCTAAAAAGTGCATAGTCATCCCCTTTGGAAAAACAAGGTGCCCACAAATTACCACATAGGTGGTAATCCATTAAGTACAGAAGAAGTAATTAGAGATTTGGGGACCAACGTAGATAGTAATCTCTCCTTTGATAATCACGTTGCCAAAGTGGTTAGAAAGACCTTCTATATAGCCCACCTTATCACGAAAGGGTTCGCATCTAGATTAAGAGAGGTCATTGTGCCCCTCTACTCATCACTCATCAGGCCCATAATTGAATACAATGCCCCTTTTGGGATGTACCTTACCTGACACCTGCAGCAACTGGAGAGACCCCAGAAGTACCTCACCAAGAGGATCATGGGCTACAAACAAATGTCCTATGCAGCTCGACTAAAGAAACTCCAGCTCTACTCAGTTGCTTACCGCCTACTTAGAGGCGATCTATGCCTGACGTACAAAGCCATGTCAAACCCAGAATTAATGGACATGCTCCACCTCAAAAAATCCAAGTCCCTTAGAGCTACACACTCCAGGGACCTAAACCTCAGCACAAAAATAAATAGAACATGCTGGAGGGACAGATTCATTTCCCAGAGGCTCCCCTCACTCTGGAATAGAATCCCAATTCATGTTAGACATAGCCCCTTGCTGACCCTCTTCAAGCGAAATCTGGATGCGTGGATGGGAAATCACAAATTCACCCCTGGGATCTCTTCTGTGTCCCTGCTAGACAGAGGCACAGTAAACTAATCTTAAAAGGGTACCTTCTGTGACCTACTTGACAGAGGCACAGTAGGCTAATCTAATAGGGAGGCGGAAGCCAAATACACTCTGGCTAGGCTTATAAATGCCCTAGGGCAGATAGCCTAGTATCTACCTATGAACCTATGAACCTATAAGTAAGATACCCTGCAGCTCTGATTGTACATACACACCCTATGACATCATCAGTGGCCAAAGCACAATAGTATAAAGTGTGAAGGCACCTCACACACACTTGTTTATTCCTAGACAATGCACCATCGGTGTAAACAGATGGGGAGATTTTACAATGCACTTGTTGGGAGCTGCCATAGCTGTGATTCATCACCATGTGTTGGAGACTGAAGGTGGTGTGGAGGATGATGCTGATAACCACCTCAGGCCCCGGAGGAGGAGAAGAGTGTTCAGACCAAGGGTAACCTACCAGGGGCTAGATGATCTGGAGATAGTAGACCATTACAGGGTGGACAGGAACATCATACAGCAAATTGTTGAGCTGTGCCGGCCACGCCTCAGATCCAGAAACAACAGAGGGGAACCCATCCCAGTGGACATGAAAGTATGCGTAAGCTTGAGAATACTAGCCACAGGTACCTTTCAAAGGCCAACTGGAGATATCATGGGGATCTCACAGGCATCCGCACCAAGGGTACTCCACCAGTTCCTGGATGCCATGTTATGACATGCCAATGAGCATATATACTTCCCCCGAACTCAGGAGGAGTTGGTCAGCAATATGTGCCTCTTCCACCATGTGGCAGACTACCACTGGGTGGTACTGGGTGCAATAGACTGCACGCACATACATATCAAGTCACCACCCGGTAAACATGGTAGGCGCTACATAAACCACAACGGATACCACTCCATCAACTGCCAGGTCATGTGCAATGCCCAGGGCATTATCACGGATGTGTGTGCTGGCATCCCCAGAAGCTACCATGACTTCCACATCTGGCATGCCTCACAGCTGTACCAGGTATTTGTCAGAGGGGACATCCCATATGGCCAGCTTGTGGGGGATGCTGGCTATGCACTGGAGCTGTGGATGATGACTCCCATCAGAAATGCACACACACCCATGCAAGAACGCCATAATGAGGCACAAGCACAAACCAGAATCATCATAGAGCATGTGTTTGGGATGCTAAAATCCCGGTTCTGTTGCTTGGACATATCTGGTGGAGCCTTGCAGTACTCTCCAGGCACATGTGCCCACATCTTCATAGTATGTGCCATGCTATATAATATGATCCTGCGGAAACAGCTGCAGCAGGGACATAATGGTGAAGGCCCTCACAGCCCACCACAATTGCCAAGGGCATCACAGGCACAGAGGGATTCAGACCACGGACACCCTGTGCCAGCCCCAGTAGGCAGACGGAGGCATGCCCAATATGCCCATGCCTTGGCAAAGAGGGAACGTATAGCACATACACTGACAGTGTAGGCCCCTATGGACTGACACACTTCTCCACCTGCACACACAGTAAAATGGATGGCACACACACACACGACCACCTGTAAATTGCCATGTATAGGTGGTCTACTGTGTGAATTCTACATAGGCAGCCCTCAACTATTGCACACACAACAGCTATTGGTACAAGGTAAGTCAACACCTGAACAGTAAATTAAGTTAACAGCATGTGTTGATACTGTATGTATAGGTTCCTAGGTACATTAGTAGGTACATGCCTGATTGTCAGAGGTCATTCATCAGCCTAGCCAAAATGTGTCTGCTGTTGCCACCCCATTGATTAACTAACTGTCCTTCTGTGGAGCAGAGCCAATTACGGGATCCCTGGGGTGTAACCACTGTTCCCCACCCACTCTGCAAGGATTCCTGGTGTGTTAATGAGGGGCTCCATATAATGTAATCAGGGATGTAGTTCCAAAGCATGGGGAGTACCCATGACAGGTATCTGTCACCCCAGCATTCTCCAGTTATGGTTCTGACAAGGTGTAGCACATTACAGTGTGTGGCTCACTGTGACATGGATTCCCATAGCTGGAGCACATCCATTAAGCATCACTTGGACATACCATTAATAAGTCTCATCCATATGTAAACTAACTGAGTTACACATTTGTTTGCAGTATGGAGGAACAGCTGTAGTACAGTCTATATACTAAACACCATAACACTTATACATATCCCAGATGCCCCAGTGGTAAAGCCACTGACTATCTCGTGCATGTTCCTGCTTCCACAACCTGCAAGGGCTGTTATGTAATTCCGATGTCTCGAATAATGGATGTTGGATGCAGGTCATCAGAGCCCGTTTAAGCACATGTTAGCGGGTTTATGCACCGGCAAGTGCTGGTAAGCGTCGTTTAAATATGACTACACGGATATGCGCAAAAGAGGTATAAGCTTTGCTGAATATCGCGCAGATCATGGGCAAAGCTGGCCAGAACAGCTGAAATCTGTGTTATTCACCCTTGTACTAATAGTGCCTGCTCTGAGAGGTAAAATGACCACTGCCAGGAGTAGAACACGCAACCATGTACACAATCACCTACCACTAAGCTACCTGAGATGTACCAATGGCAGGTGTGTATTGTGACAGGTTAAAACACAAAAGGGCGGAGTTCGGGAAATAGTATACACTGCCAGGTACCCAACGAAAGGTGTGTTCTCTCTCTCTCTCTCTCTCTCTATATATATATATATATATATATAAAATATAGATATAGAAAGGGTGATAGAGAGATATATGTCGATATATATATGGATATACATATATATGCAAATATATAGATAGGTTAACAACATGTACACAACCATGGAGGTACATATAAATAGGATACTATCAAATACTGAATGCTTTACATACCGACACACGTAATCACGAGGCTTAAAAACCAAAAGACCACAGTACTGGAACACTAGAACCACGAGTACTATTATCATGATGTTAAGGGACATTTACTTAGTGTTTCTGGTGCTGCGGTCCAGGTAGGTACTGTGTTTAAGTGTGTTTCTGATTGCTGTAGTGTGTATAAGTGTGTGTTCTGAGTGCGGTGTGTGTTTCCGTGGGACTGTAATGTGTGTGTGTGTTTACTTCGTGCGTCTGTTCATGCTATCTCGGAGGTAAATTATTACAGTAGGTGTGGTGTCAGGGGTGCAGCCACCCACATGGGGTGTGTATGGGGCATGGCCACCTGGCCATATGTAGTGTAGGATGGTTTGTTTGGATGTGATGGGTAGCAGTGTGTCAGTGTGTGCGTGTGTGTGTTCTGTGTTTGTGTCAGTTCCAGGAGTTTGACTGTTGTGAGTTTGAGTGTTCGGTATTGTGGGGTTTGGGAGTCTGTGAATGGTAATGTGGTTGTTGGAAGTGTGTGCGTTCCTGAATCTGTGGGTATGCCGTATACAGCAGTTGAAGTCTTCAAATATGTGCACAACATGGACCATAGCAATCACAAATTTCGCCACGACCGTACGTTATGAACAAAGGATATGGAGACTATATTATAGAAATAACCCACGCCTAGGTGTGGGTAATGCTGGATTTACCCACGGTTGTCTTTGTTTGGCCACTCAGGCTTCGCCCTCGTGAACAAACCACATCAACTGCGGGTAAATTCAGCATTACCCACACCCAGGCATGGGTTATTGCTATAATACACTATTACAAATCTGTGCTATGGACATGAGCTAAACACAGGGTTACCACCTGTCCCACCTTGCAAGGAGCAGTCCCTCTATGTGCGGTAGTGTCCTGACCAAAATGAGTACAAATACTAATGTCCTACAATCTCGAGACGTTCTGCATGTTCCATAGTTAATGTAATGTTTGCATAAAATAGTCATCTGTATCTAACATACCTACATGTAACAAGAAACAGGATAAGCAAGTAAACCGCTACAAGAATATAAGCTTTTATATAGGCATATATGTAAAGTTCTATACTTTGTACTGACTGTGGGTATGTGTCGGCCTCTAAAATTTGATGAGTGTCCTGCAAATATCCCACTTTGGCCATTTGAAAAGGTGGCAACCCAAGCTAAAGAGGTTCAGTCACCAACACAACTCCAATGTGTGCAAATATCTGTGACAGAAATACACGAGACAGCTCTCATGTAGCAACATTTCATTACATACCGATGTATTTCCGAAGGGATTAAAGGACCAACATCACCTGCATGCCTTATAGGAACTAATTAACAATGGCTTAATGAATAAGCCTGCAATAACCATAGTATTAGTCCACTAATGGATAGGTCTTCAAATAGGGAAGGAGCCCTCACACACATATGGAATATGTATAAATGCAGTCCCTATAAACCTTTATCTGCTATGTACACCCACCTATATCTCCCCACACCCGAAACAATTGCAATACAGACTGTAATAACATCACAAACATCCATTCACTCTATGACATCTGCAGAAGCCTTAACATACCTTGTGAGAGACACACTATAATGGCCCTATGTGAAATCGTTGCTGTTGTACAATGGAACAGACGCCGATGTTACAGGTTTTGTTTGCAATAATCCCGTATCAGATGGTTGATATAACAGCTACACTCACATGTAGAACTACATCCTCTAGCCATTACACACAATCCATGGGGGACATGAAGTTAAAATATCTCTGTGTCTCTCCATATAGCTGTTGCAATTCATCACAAACAACACATCCAGGCCGTCTTCCTTGAAGGTAGGGCAAAGGGACAACACCCAAGTGGAGTATTCAATTATACCCCACTGTTGCCATTTGATTGACTAATGGAGTAGCTGCACAGCTGATGTGCATGTACTCATCTACTCCGGAACACCAATTGGTGGCAGGATACCACATGTTACTGGTATCTATGTATAAAAGGATGGCTTATCAGTCATTCAAACTGTATGTACATATGAGAAAACCGTTAAAACAGAAAAGGAATAGGACTGATATTATCGTCAACTCGGACTACTAAGAAGGTATGTAGAGCACTCAGTATGTTAGTGTATGTAGTGCCTGTTCTGTATTAATGAAAGTGTACGCAATGCATATAGTGGGAAAAGGTATTATGTAGTGATGTATTGTTGAGCATAGTAACACTCATAGAAATTGTGTGTACTGCTGTGGGCCAGAAGGTAAACACCTCATACACCACAAGGGATGCTACATAAGGACTTTAAAAACAACAATTCCACTCCAGCCGCTGTCAGTGGCAGGGTTTGTCCAACAAGTACGTGCCATAACAGGGGATAGTATATGTTGATATACTGTAACAGTAGGCATATATATGGGTGTATAACTGAGAATAACATGTCTAAGGTGACCTGCTGTGCAATTATGATTTGCATTATGGGATATTGTTGCAAAAATGTGAAATGTACAGTATTGTAGGTAGATATGTCTAACATTTTACATAGCATTACTGTTATATTATGCAAACATCAGGTATGTCTATTGGCATGTACAATACACAATAACAGGATACATATGACTTGTAGTCACCAGACAGTGTATCAGCATGATAGCTAATTGAAATGGAAGAGCTAGTCAATTATCCATGCACAAAGGACATCTAATAGCTTCATAGGTTCATAGTTAGGTACTATGCTGTCTAGCCAAGTCCATTTGTAAGCCTAACTACAGTGTTTTCACTTGTGGCACCTCACTAGGTTAGTGTCCTGTGCCTGTGAACAGCAGAGCCATTTGTTTCCTGCACCTCTGTACAGCAGAGCCACTGCAGTGATCCCTGGCACGCGTACATCTGTCTTCCATCCACCCATCGAGGTATCTCTTGAAGAGTGCTAGTGAGAGTCCCTGCCTGATGTACATAGGAATCATGTTCCAAAGCATGGTGAGTGTCTGGGTCAGGAATGTATTCCTCCAGCACGTCCTAGTCATCGTTGCATTTAGGTACATATCCCAGAGCATGTGGCTCTCAGTGGCTTTTGCTTATGTGGAGCATATCCATCAATATTGTTTTGGACATGGGCCTTGCATGTTCAGCAGAGATCACCTCTGAGTATGCAGTATGCAAATGAGAACAGTTGGGGTTTCTGTAGTTGGGCTGCATACATCCTCCTTTGGAGGTCAGTAATCCTCTTGGTGTGGTAATGTTGTGGTATTTAAAGACATTGCTGTTGTCTCATAAGGTACATCTGAAATGGGATGTTGTACCCTTTAACGTGTTTCATAAGTCATGAGTAGAGAGGTACAATGGCTGCCTTTGTTCTGGCTACAAACCCATTAGAGATTAGGGTGGCCACGTAAAAGGATATCCATGCCACTTTAGCAATATGGTTATCAAAGGAGTGGGTGCTATCTACTTGGGTTCTAAGATCCCTTATTATGTCTTATGTATGTAGGGGACTACCACCTATGTGATAGTCAGCGAGTGATTGGTGTAATCCAAAGGGGATGTCTATGCACCTTGTGGCATGCAGCTTGAGGCCATGATATTGACACCAGGTATCTGTCCCTGTGACACCCTTATGGAGGGTGTCTGTATCAGCTGGTGAATCAATCATGGCCCCTAGTTTGCAGTCATCTGCAAACCTATTCAGGGTAAGTCCTTCTGTGCTAGCCTGTACCTCAGAGAAGCATATACCGAACATGAGGGACCCTATGACCGAGGACTGGGGGACTCCAATTGTAACTGATTTACAGTAGGAACTAGGGTATGCTACCCTCACTGTGTAGGTTCTGTCTGTGAGCCACTTTGCATAACATCTCATGACATAGGGGTTGGTGTGCAGGTGGATGTATATGTTGACAATACCAGAATGGGGAACGGTGTTGAAAGCCATTGAGAGGACAAGGTAGGCTGTGTGGACCTCCTTACCCTCATCTACTGCCTTGGTAACTGTCTCAAAGGACTCTACCAGGTTTAGGAGTCATGGTCTGGCCCTAACAAATCCAAACTGGGTGAGATCAAAGGTTTGGAGACTACCAATGTCTCTGTGAATTAAATCCATGATGATGTGCTCCATAGCCTTGCAGAACAGTCTAGTCAGGCATATAGGGCAATAGCTCCCCTGGTCCATTGTGGCCACCTTTGTGGAGTGCGATAACTGTTGCTGTGTGCCATTCAGGGGCCACAATGCCTGATGCAAGGCTATTAGTGAATTTGGTGCCCAAGTGGGGAGCCATTTAGTTCTGGAGTTTGTGTAAATCACAGCCTGGGATGTTGTACGGTCACATGGATTCTGTGTTCCTGGCTTTAGAGAGTGCAGCTTTGAACTGCATAGTTGTGACCGCAGGGACTCTGCATTGTCCCTGTATAGATTTTGGCCCTTTAGGGTGTGAGAGGGGTGTAAAGTTAGCACTGAACCTATCTGCCAGGATGTTGCCAATATCAGTTGGTTATGTAATGTTCGTGCCTAACCGCTGTATGTCAGAGCAGATGTGGGTATCACCATCGACAGTAGTGACATACCTCTAGAATGCTTTGTGGTAGTCCTTGGAATAAGTCACAGTAATGTTTACGTAGCTAGCTTTGGAGGATGTGATAAGGGATCTCAGATTCCTACTGAGGCTGACCAGGGAGCTACCCCACTCATGGGATTGTACTCTACTTTGCAACAGTCTCCTCCTTCTGTTGTACATTATGTCCATGGCAGTGGACCACCAGAGTGGCGTCCATTTTCTAGTGGGTACTGTCATGGCTCTGTTTGGGATGGCATGATCCATGCAGTCGTGTAAGTGCTAATTAAGTGCAGTTGTGTATGATTCAGCAGTTGTAACTATATTGTCCATCTGCACGGGTGTCATGATGTTTACTACTGCTGTCATAAGAAGCCTGAAGTTGGCATTGTAGAAATATTGTACTGTGTTTTCTGTAAAGGGTGTGGTGCTGGGATGTGGATAACAAGGGTGATTAGCATACGTTCGTATCTAACCAACGAGGAGATAACCCCAGGTGTGGAACACCAGTCACACATGTTGGTAATGTCCAGGTCTAGGATATTGTTGGCTCTGGTTGTGGTGTGGATAGGTTGATCCAGCCGATTGGAGGTTATGAATCCCAGAAAGCGTTGGCCTAATGTGTCGGTACATGAGTAGGTATCCCAGTTAATGGTAGGGTAATGTCAGTCACACATCAGTAGTTTCTGTTTGAACCCTACTTTCCAGTGCACCAAGAAGTGAGGACCATTAACAATGGGGTATGGTGTGGAATCTGGAGCAAGCTACAATTTGTATAGCAGTTATGGCCACAGTTAGTTGCACTTGGATTACCTCTGATGCATTGTGCTAAACAACCAGCCTGGAGGTGTGTATATCCTTGGGAAATATGGACACACCTCCACCGTGGGTGTTCCGGTCCTGGTTACATGACTGAAAGGTGTGGTCTGAGTAGTAGCCTGTTAATGCAGGGGTGCTCTCAGGAGCCTAGAAGCAGGTCCCAGTCACTGCAGAGATATCGAAGTGATCCATTACAAGGAGTGCCTCGGGTGAGTGCGTTTGAGATGAAGATGTCAAGCATTGAGTAGCATTACCCTCAGGTTTTGCTTGCCTGTTCCTGTTATGGTGGTGAAAATGTTATTTGAACAATGCCTAAAACAGGCACTATAGGAGCAGCAAGAGCCTTAGACGTTATCTGTAATCCCAGGGCTGACAGGTGCAGGCCATCTGTGCCAAAGCATTGTGTTCTGTTGACCATGTCATTCAAAGAAGAACAGTTACTGGATACCCTTGGAATGATACCAGAAGCATAGCTAACTGTTGAAGTGAATAATTCAGTCCTTGTACTGTGTTATCAGTCTGGACAAATGCCGAATGCTTCTCAGGGCTAGGGCGATACCTGCCTGGGCTACAAGATCGGAGAGATATTCCATGTCTCTGTACATGTAGTCCAGGAAGTTACATCTCAGGGCATTCACACTAACATGGAGAATGACACAGTCATATTGTACCTGTTGAGGAGTGACCTGAGTGCATAGGCTATGTTGCGGATCCTGTTACCTGACAGCCAGCTGAAAGTGACTATCACCTTGTGTAGCCTGCTGAGTGGGACATCAGTGTGACTGCCTATAGAGTCACCTATGACTAGTGTGTTGGGTATGTTATATCGCCCTATTGGCTGTAGTTGTTGGGCACTCTGAGTCTGTGGGCTATAAGAAATTGATGTTGTGCTGGGTGATGGGGGCTGCCTGCATTTCTGCTTTGGAGTTCTCTGCTGCCTACACAGAGTAGTATTGTCTCCGCAAATGTTGTAGTCTTACTATGTGTGGCCTGTGGTGTTGGAGATCTAGTGAGACTATGTGATGAGTGTGGTGTGGTGCAAACGTTTAACATCCCCACATGATTGTCAGGTTCAGTCTGGGTTGGAGAGAGCTTTACCTCCAGCATGGACACATATGTGCATCTACCACAGGTTGTAGTGCTGTATGTCAGGAGGGGAGCAATGACTGTGTACACGAGACAATTTCTATATTGCCCCATGATGCCCATATTCATCATATAGATAGATGATAACACTGGGAATTGACACTTGGATATGCCTGAATATTTAACTATTTCTCACTAGATATGTGAGGAAAGTGTGTACAACAGCTGTTATACTCTAAGCAAGTGGGAAATGTAAGTACAAACAGTGTTTACCTGTAGGAAATGAGGAGGATTGAGTGCTATAGTAATTAGCAGCTCATGAAGTGCTTACATGTTCTGAACAAGTGCTGAGCATGAATAAGCAATACAGATATGGTGTCGGATAACATAAACACACTGCCCCCCAACAGGTACACAATCTCATATCCATGAACACTACAGAGCCCCTGTAACCATAACTATGATGGTACAAGGTGCACTCAGGCTGCATGTGACCTGTCCACATCCCTGGTTGCGCCATACACATATGGCAAAACAGTTTGCTCTACACATACACATCATGTAAAACATAGCTTCATGACGGTCTGTGAAAACACTGAATGGTGCACACCAACAGATATCACAACCCACAAAGTGGAGACACCACTCATAATGGGAGGCACTGCACTATTACCCTGCTGAGTCTGGTCTGAAAGTCAATGAACCTTAATCAACATATATGTTGTTAGCAGTACAGATGTAGATGACAGTACGGATGATTTCACACTGCATATCAGTGACAGGTCATAGGACATCATCACTCATACTGTATTCCACCTACACTCAGTATACTAGATGTACCTTTGTATGTCACAGGAGTGTTCTGCCAGTGGCCTGTTGACAGAACCAACACTACAAAAGGTATCTGAGTGATATGAGCATATCACACCAGTGGCAGCTACAGTAAAAAAGTGTTAATTTATTGTACTCCCCCTCATTGTAGCCCATACCACACAGACAAATGGAAGGCATCTGCGTATGTAAGTATGTGAATGGCTATGACCTAGGAGCAATAGCTGACTCAGTGTTGTGGACAACATACAGAATGGGCTTTGTGGGTGAGGTGCATGTACCCCAACATATGTGATTCATTTTGCTATAACTGCTATTATATCAATATTGTTTAAAATTGTACTTGATTTAAAACGTATTACTGGAGCTTTTCTCCTCGGGTCTCCACTGAAAATGAGCCATAAGCCCAGTTGGACAAATCTGGTTAGCAAATGTCAATAAATAAATAAATAAAATAAATAAAAGGTGTGTGACATATGTGCACAATCTGACAGCTGCATATTGCATTGTCACCGCTAGGTTAATAACCCTGTACCCATGAACTACCACCTAGGCAGCGGTCAACATAATGGACACTGTGTGTAAGGGATGGTGCTGTGCAATTTACCTCCCTGAGCTAGTGACGTCACCAAGCCTATTAGGTAGTCATAATAGGCAATCCTAGTCAAGACAGGGTGCCATCCATGAGCATTGAGATCATTGTACAACCATACTCATCACTCAAGTGACCAATATCGGATCACATATCACCTTTAAGGGGTATTGCCCTTGTTTGGATGGGTGAAACCAGCATTCACAATCCTCATCTCCACTATGTAGCATGATGCCTACCCTGCATAAAGACATGTCTAACACTGTGATGTTGGACATGATACATGTACATATCCTGATCTGAAATACATATGTCATGGACATCCACCTTCCTAGTACAAGGATCGCCACATGCTGGACAGATCCTTGTGCCATACACGTTATATACTCCTGCCATACTATGCAACCCTGTCCAATGAAGCTGCACATTTCACCTCTGTCAGACATGGTGTGATGACGGCATGGTTGATGTATCATTAACCATCTGGATCAGTTATGTGGCACTGCTTCACCTGGTGCCAGAAACATGGCTGTCGGCTACAGGTAGAAAACCTAACATCCTATGCTTATACATGGCCTAGGGCATACAGACTACTACATGACCTTGTCCGTACATGCTATAGTTGATAACCATCCCTGCAAATAGCATCCGGCTAGCCATTGTCTCATGTGTATCACATGTGCAACACAGGCGATGCGTGGCAGGATGTTGAACTGCTGTACAGCTCATAGGTTCATAGGTTCATACTAGGCTATCTGCCCTAGGGCATTTATAAGCCTAGCCAGAGTGTGTTTGGCTTTCGCCACCCATTTTAATTTAATTTTGCTATGCCCTTTTTCAAGGTTAGTATACTGTGCCTCTGTCTAACAGTGACACAGAAGTGACACCCGGGGTAAACCTACGATCTCCCATCCAGTCATCAAGATTCCTCTTGAGAGTCAATGAGGGACTCTGTCTAACCTAGACTGGGATTTTATTCCAGAGTGAAGGGAGCCTCTGGGTTATGAATCTGTCCCTCCAACATGTCCTATTTATTTCAGTGCTGAGGTTCAAGTCTCTCGAGCGCATAGCTTGATGGAATTTGGAGTTTCTGAGGTGCAGCATGTCCCTTAATTCCGGGTTGGACATGGCTTTATACATCAGGCACAGATCGCCTCTGAGCAGGCAGTATGCCACTGAGTAGAGCTGGAGTTTCTTTAACTGGGCAGCATATGGCATCTGTTTGAGCCCTTTGATCCTCTTGGTGAGGTACTTTTGGAGTCTTTCCAGTTGCTGCAGGTGTCTGGTAAGGTACATCCCAAAAGGGGCATTGTACTCAATTATGGGCCTGATGAGGGATGAGTAAAGAGGCACGATGACCTCCCCTGATCTAGATGTGAATCCCTTCATGATTAGGTGGGCTATATGAAATGTTTTTCTAACCACTTTGGCCACGTGGTTGTCAAATGAGAGATTGCTATCAACTTGGGTCCCCAGGTCCCTAATTACTTCTTCTGTACTTAATGGATTACCACCAATGTGATAATTTGTGGGCACTTTGTTTTTGCCAAAGGGGATGACTATACACTTTTTGTCATTTAGCTCGAGGCCATGGCTCTGGCACCAGTTGTCTGTTTCTATGAGGCCCTCTTGGAGGATGCTTCTTTCGGCTGGAGAGTCGATTATGGCACCCAGTTTGCAGTCATCTGCGAACTTGGTCAGCCACAGTCCTTCCTTCCCTCCTAGAAATATATACCGAAAAAGAGAGGTCCCAGGACTGAGCCTTGTGGGACGCCACTTGTAACTGGTTTGGCGTCTGACATGGCTCCAGCAATTCTAACCATGTGGGTTCTGTCCTTGACCCAGTTTGCAACCCATCTAGTGACATAGGGGTTTATATTTAAGCTGGTGAGCTTATCTATAATGCCCGAGTGGGGTATTGTATCGAAGGCTTTTGCGAGGTCCAGGTAGGCTGTGTGGACCACCTTCCCCTCGTCAATGGCCTTGGTGACTGTTTCAAAGAAATCGACCAGGTTTAAGAGGCAGGATCTGCCCTTAACAAAGCCGAACTGGGTAGGATCCAGTGTCTGTAGGTCCCCAATATCTTTATTTATGAGGTCCATGATGATCCTTTCCATAGCTTTACAGACCAAGCTAGTCAGGCTTATGGGCGATAGTTTCCAGGATCTGTTGAGGCACCACCTTTGTGGAGAGGGACCACTGTTGGTGTACGCCACTCTTTGGGTACATATCCTGTAGTAAGGCTGAGATTGAACAGTAGTTTTATGTTTGGGTTTAGCTCTTCTTGGAGTTCATATAGGACGCAGCCCGGGACACCATCTGGTCCCATTGATGCTGTGTTTTTTGCTTTGGAGAGGGCAGCTCTTACCTGAGCATCTGAGATATCAGGGGGGCAGCACTCTGCTGGGATAGATATTTGCCCTTTTGGTGGGGAGGGGGGGAGAAGTTTGCGCTGAACCTGTCAGCTAGGATGTTGGCAATGTCTGTTGGTTCGATGTATTTTTTGTCATTTTGGAGTAATTCTGAGCATATCTGGGAATTCCCACCCATGTTCCTAACATAACTAAAGAAAGCCTTGTGATTATCCTTAGTGTCCTGTGCAATTTTACTCTCGAAGCTGGCCTTATACGATTTTATGAGTGCCTGTAGTTTATTGCTAATACTGATCAGAGATGCCTTCCCTTTTTGGGATTTTGCTCTATCATGTAGTAGCTTCCTCCTTCTATTGCATAGTTTGTTTATGGCTGGGGTCCACCAGACAGGACGTCTGCCTTTGGAGGATTGGGTCTTGGTTTTATTTGGGATTGCATGATCCATGCATTCCTGAAGGTGTTCATAGAATGCGTTTATAAAGGATTCTGCGGTCTAGGCCGTATTTTCCACAGGCTCGGGGGCTTTGAAGGATTCCACCTCGGTTTTGAGGAGTGTGAAATTTGCTTTAGAAAAGTTTTTCACTGTGGTTTTTTGGGAAGGGGGTGGGGTTGGGATGTGAATATCCAGTGAGATTAGTTTATGGTCTGATCTTACCAGTGAGGGATACATTTCTGGTCTGGAGCATAGAGTCCCCATGTTGGTGCTGATCAGGTCCAGTATGTTTTCCCCTCTTGTGGGAGTGGTAACAAGTTATTCCATAGCATTTGAGTTTATAAATTCTAGGAACCTTTGGGCTAGGGTGTTGGAGCTAGAGTAATGCTCCCAGTCTATGTTTGGGTAGTTGAAGTCACGCAATATAATGGTGTTTGGAGAGACCTTCATATTTTCCAGTGTTCTGAGGAAGGCCGAGTGGGGTTCCTGGGTTTGGAAGGGTGGTCTGTAGCAGGCTATAAACTGGAAGGCAGTTTTACCTACTGTTAGTTGCAGATGGATAGTCTCTGTTGCTTCATGCTGTGCCACCAACCTGGAGGTGTGGGTATCTTTGACGAATATTGATAATCCCCCTCCTTTTCTGGTTCGGTCCAAGTTTTGGAGCCGAAAAGCATGGTATGAGGTATAACCTGGTAGGGCTGGGGTGCTGTTGAGAGCCTTGAACCAGGTTTCTGTTACTGCACAGATATCGATGTTCTCCATGCTAAGGAGAGTTTCGAGTGCATGCATCTTGAGGTTTAGATTTCTGGCGTTGAGTAGCATTACTCTTAGTTTCTTATCCCTTGTGATACCTATGGAGGTGGGTTTGTCTTTTGAGCCTTGCCTAAAAAAGGCACTATGGGGGAAGCAAGAGTCTTTGCCAATATCCGAAAGCCCAGGAGTGACAGGTGCAAGCTGTCCCTAGTGAAGCATCGTGGCTTGTCGAGCATGTCATCCCTGGCTGACAGGCATTGGATCCCCTTTGAATGACACCAATACTAAAGCCAATTGTTAAAAATTGATCATCTTGTCTTCATATTGTGGCATCATTCTTGGTAAGGGTAAGATGCAACTCATAGTCAGGGTCATACTGGCCTGGGCTACATGCTCAGAGAGCTCCTCTATGTCTCTTTTCATGTAGTCCAGGGAGGTACGTCTCAGGTCATTCACACCAGCATGGACAATGACCGAGTCATATTTGTACTTGCCTTGGAGTGACCTGAGTGCTTGTGTTATGTGACAGATCCTAGCGCCCGACAGGCAGCTCACCATGACCTTCTCCTTGTTCAGCCTGGTGAGTGGGATGTCAGTGTGCCTGACGATAGAGTCACCTATTACAAGTGTATCAGGTGTGTTGTTTAGTCTTAAGGGCTGTGACTGTTCGGCACACTGGCTTTGTGAGCTATGTGTTGCACGTGTTTTGTTTTGGGGTAGCGGCTGCTTGGGTGTCTGCTTTGGAGGTCTCTGCTGCTTAGGCAGACTTTTATTTAGAGCCTTCGAGTATGTTTTTGTGTGTTTATGTGTTTGGTTTGCTGTCGTGGTAGGTCTATGTGAGACTGGAATTGTAGTGAGTGTGGTTTCCATCTCCTCCTGACTGGTTATGCCAGTACTGAGTTGAGAGAGCTTAGCCTCCAGTTTGGCTATATGGTTGCATCTCTCACATGTGTTGGAATTTGTTGGGAGGAGGAGAGGGTTGTCTGTGTACATGAGGCAGTTGTAACATTGCCTCAAGATTCCCAGATTCACCAGCTGGACCGAGAGGAGATTGACAACTGACCTTTGGACATGCTAGAATAGTATTGGGAATTCCTTTATAATTGAAAAAAAGGGCCAATGGGGAACAAGGTACTCAAGGGGAGTTTGTGAGGGTGTAGTGCTTTTAATTTTTTAGTGCTGACTTATATAATTGCTTTAGTGAGCAAGTGCCAGGTAACTTAAATGCAATGTGTTACAGGTAACTTAAATGAAAAAATGACAAACAGTAACTTTCTTTCAAGTGAAGCAAGGAAATAAGTACAGTAAACAATGCAGATATCACTAGGGATCCACAGAAGTGCTGAAAAGCCACGTTTTAGGTGGAATTAGCATTTCAGGGAAATAACAAGCAAACAAACAACAAGCATACAAACAAAGCTAGATTCAACAGGCCTGGATCTAGTCTATGCTACAGCAAACAAGGTGTACCAATTTCAGTAAGAAACAGTTCAAATATGCAGGCACTATAAGCCTTTAACCAGAAATTCCCAGCTCAGAAGGGCAGAGTCCAGCCTCTCCTCCCACAAGAGTGCAGACCACGAACCTTCTTAATGTAAAATAACTGGCCTGAAGCCCAAGTGCTTAAACCAGAACTAATACACTTTTAGAATAACAGACACTGAGCCCTCAATCAGCAGTTCCCAACTTAGAAGGATGTAAGCTACCTGTCCTGCCACCACAGTGCAGGCCACAAACCTTCCTAATGTAAAACAACTGGTCTGAAGCCCAAGTGCTTAATCCAAAAGACTTAGAATGATAGCTACACTTTAATCAAGTTACTACCAAGCAGTAATAAATACAATTGAATACTTTAAAGAATGCCTGGATTAGTGCTCAAGTTATACAAACAAAGCTAGATTCAGCAGGCCTGGTGCCGTGTAGATATATATGGCAAAACATTGTCCCATGTGTACCACATGTGCAACACAGGCGATATGTGGCAGGATGTTGAACTGCTGTACAGTGCCGTGTAGATGTATATGGCAAAACACATGCATGTAAAGGTTTCCGTGTGCATGTCTGCATTGTCACAGGTCATGTCCATTAAGGTAGTGTATGTGTTGATATGTGACATATACACAGCATCAAGGTCAACAACATTAATGTGGACACATCCCGGCATGTGCTGATAGGTAAGAACACCAGTACAGGCAAAAAGACATGCCCACATCAAGACAGCATTCACATGGAGCATGAGCAATGTAATCAGGTGACACACATATATGGTGATAATATCCAATCCCCATTGGGTGTCACATGTGTGTGACATAAACATGTCAGTGGTGTCAGTGTCATGAAGATTTGCAAAGACAACTGTTCATATGTACTAAATGTAATACACATGTATGTGCAGCTGTATCTCTGTGCATCTCTGAGATACTGTGAGCTGTCCCCATCATTATGTCTTCCAGATATGCCTCAAGCAAGGCTCCCAGCTTATACCCGCTTGGAGGATGAGGCCCTTATACCTTACCTCCAAGACAACTATGATGTCTTGTTTAGCCATGTGCCACAGCATGCACAGCTGCGTGATGACCTGTGGCAGGAACTTCGCAGGAGGGTTAATGATGTGCGTGGCCATAACTGCACATACCAGCAGGTGCGCAGACACTGCATGGACCTGATCAGACGTGTGAAACAGTGTAAGAATGCAATCACCAGGAACAAGGTGCAACAGGTGGTGGGCCACCAACCCAGCCCCCACTCACACGTACCAAGGAGCTACTGACCAACCTGGGGACACCATCAGAATAGCATCCACAAACCCTAGCTGCCATCATGGAGGTGGGTGTCTCTCAACCACTGAGCCTGGAGTTGCCTGGTAAATCACTACTGCACATATAACTATTATATCCCATTTAGTTGCATGTGTCACTGTACAATATGTAATGTAACATCATATGCAAGGCATGTATACACACATGCCGCATACTATAGTATGCTGCTCTGTGTATGCACATATGTGCATACTCCATAGTATATCCTATTGTACTGGCGAATGTGTTAACATGCACATTGTACCCTGTAGTTGTCATACAGTCATGGGTAATGATCATACTGCTGTGTCACCCCTATATAGGTACCTCTGGCATTCTGCAGAGACAGCAGGCCATTGCAGGTGAGACAGCTATAAGTATCAGGCATGTTAATGCACAGATCTATTTGCCATGTGGCCAGTTAACACATGTACACATAATGTATGGTCCGGTCACAATATACAGGTTGCATCTTTAATCCATCACACTGGCTACCCATGTGCAATACTTACAAACTAAGTCAAACACTGACATGAAACCACAGAAACTGTCATTGCTAGATGTGTGGACAGCTGTGCATACAATGGTGGAGGTGTTGTTCAATGTAGGAATATGTACTATACATCAGAACTACACATGTGGGGTACACAAACAGTACTACACAGTGAGCTGGAGTATGGGCAGCCCACAGGATTCACCATTATGGAATATGCCCCTGCACTGAGTGCACACATTGTGATGTGCCATCTGACATGTCCATGACATGTAGTGGTCCGGCTGCAACATTGTCTCACTATCCCATAAAACATACCCCACATATCAAACATACAACCCTTTGTCTGCATAACCCTGTGGACAGTGGAGTATCTGACATCTATGGGTTTATGTTATATGGGACAACACAGACATGTGAGATAGATGGCCATCACAACCGTTTGGCCAACACATGTTCACACATGGCCATGGAGGATGACCAGAGACATGTAGCAACACACAGTAGATGTGATGTGTTTGTGTGTACACCCTGTTGTACATTGGCTACACATGGTCCAACTATAGCCTTTGTTGAATGGTTATATTGCAGATGTGGAACACTGGACATCCTACAAGCCTGTGCACAGCTTGTGGAGGTGTCACTTAATTCAACCACATAAGATGTGTTGAACATCATGACTGTGTCACAGCATGACAGTAGTCACCTGTACAGCATCCACATACATACACAGACAACCACATCAGGCCACAGATACAGTACATTTCCCTTGCTGCTGTTGGAAATCACTGTCAGCAGTGCACCTCATGTGTGTGGTACTCAAATGTCATGTGGGCATGGTGTATTGACAAGTCTGCCATGTGTGGACATGGTTGCCAGGCAGCTAAGATATGTTAGCAGATGTGCAGGGGTGTCATCCGTATGTCCTTTGGTGACCTGTCACACATTACACATCATGGTTTAGTGTGTATACACCTCAGCGACGTCAGTCACAATCCACAGTATATATGTATTGTGTATGCACACAGTCATGGCTATGCACTGTGTGTATAATCCACACTGTATAGCAATAGAGACGCCTCATGATTCCATGCAATGGCACTGTGTCTGTACTTCACACTGTATAACACCTCATAATACCCTTCAATGGTCTTGCACATCTGCTAAAAGTGCATTTTATCTGTAGGGTGTACAGACAACACTGCAATGTGACACCATTACACCACTGTACATGTGTCAGGACACCATTGTGTCAAACATGTATGACTGTCAATGCACACGTCAGCAGATTACATGTCATACTACATGTTAATGTCAAGGTCATATGCCTCACATCAGCCATGTGTACTGTTAACCTCTGCTGGTCCACATGGTGTAACACAGGGATGCATGCTTACTACCATGATTGTGTGAAATGCATGGCTTCTGCTATGACACATGCTTGCTGTTGTGTGCAACCCAGGGATGTATGATAACTACCACTATTATTGTCTGAGCTGCATGTCATCTGCTGTATCACATGCATGTTGCATGCCTTCTGTCAAATAACATGCATGGTGTGTGTGTGTGTGTGTATGTGTGTGTGTGTGTGTGTGTGTGTGTGTGTGTGTGTGTGTGTCTGTATTGTAATGTAGAGTCTTTGCTTGCCTTAACAGGTGATGTAGGTGTGTTACCCTCCTGTCGTCCATCTGATGTTAGTATCCCCACAGACTCTGCCAGTGATGATGAACATATGCTTGAGGCACAGGCAGGGTTGTCAGGGGCTGAATCTGTGCCATTGGTTGCCATTCCACCTATATGCCCCTCATCCCTGCACACAGTTCTCATGCCAACACATACCCCATCACCAGCGGCCATAGAGGAAGGACAGTTAGCGTGTGGTAGCTTGGAACAGGAATGTGCGGTGGCTACGGAAAGTGTGTATTCACACCATGGTGTCAGTCAAATGACTGCAGATATGCCACACAGGCATGTGACCAGTGCTGCTCGTAGGAGGACCTCTGGCCAACATGCCCCTGCAGGACAGAGCACAGCAGCTGATGTCACCAGACGCATGTTTCAGA
The DNA here is from genome assembly GCF_019279795.1 of Protopterus annectens. Classification (NCBI taxonomy): domain Eukaryota; kingdom Metazoa; phylum Chordata; order Ceratodontiformes; family Protopteridae; genus Protopterus; species Protopterus annectens. The sequence continues at coordinate 286,119,562 of NC_056726.1, read as the reverse complement.
CTGTAATGACGGCACAGGCACATGCTGAACAGCAGAACAGAGAAGGGCAGAGGCTTCAGAGGGCTGCTATCCGTTCTTTAAATGACAACATCCAGGCATTGGCAAATGCTCAACAGCAGATTGCTGATGTTTTCCACAGACGATTGGGTGACATGGTTGGAATCCTTGACCGTGGCATGACAATCCACGAGCATGAGCTGTCTGTGCTGGAACATCTGGTAGGAGTGAGGCATAGGGCACGTGGACGTAGGCCAGCTACATCACCTGGTGCAGGTCTACGTGAACAACCTACCTCACATGCCCGCTCCCATAGTGGCGGTAGCAGCAGCAGTGCAGCTGGTGCTGCACTGTCCACACCAGGACACAGCAGGCCACATGTACGTGGCCCTGGACAGTCCCAATGGGGACACGGTTCCAGTGGACATGTGTCATCAGACAGTACCCAATCTATACCTCTGCCTGGAAGTGCCCGTGCAACCCCTGGCAGGCACAGGTCACGTGGCCATGGTCGGACACCATGAGCTGTAAATCCTGGTCTGTACAGTCTGGAGCTGTCAATAATACCCCTGTGTAGGCCAGACACATGGCAGAACTGTGTGCATACATACACACACGCACACACCAGAAACATCTGTAGGGCACCGCAACACTCACATGCATAACAACCACACATGGCCAATTACATCACAGGCCCTAACCCACACACATGATGTCATCCAATGGTGCAGCCTAGGCCCCTGGCAAACATTATCACCCTGTGCATATGATGATGCCTGTGCCGCATCCCTAACATCCACACCATCGGTGCAGGGACATGCTCATATGGTCTGATGCACAGGGTGAACAGAATAGGGAGATAAGTGTAGATAATAATTGCTGTGTACTGCTGACACGCAGCAGACATACCATGTAGTACAGGTTTAGAATGCATTGTTTTCTGTTCGCAGTATGTGTCTTGGTAACAACAGTAACAGCATGTTGGTAATGATGCATGCTTCTCTCCTTCAGGTCTAATTGCATGTGCCATTGAGTACCAGTGTTTGCAGTTCCCATGTGTAAATGTGGACTACTCACAGGCATGTATGGCAATACCAGCATGCTATACGTAGCTTCAACCTCACTGTTAGAAAGGCTGACATTCCAAAGATGTCTACACATCTACTGATCCAGGAGCATGTGAGCTGTGTATTGAGCTACAGTGGCTAGAGACGTGACATCCATACTGGGTGACATCACATTTACAGTTACATGGGGCGGGGAGTTTACATAGCGGTCTAGCTGATGACAAGGGTAGAGGCCAGTTGATAGCTTGAGGCCTCACTGTGTAGCAGTAATACACATTCACATTACAGGATGAGAACACACAACTGCACACACACACACACACACACACACACACACACACACACACACACACACACACACACACACACACACACACACACACACACACACACACACAGATATTCGCACACATGTATTCAGACAGTAACACGCCCACACTCACTGGGTCAACGACACTGTAACACACACACACACTTGATAGTGTTGAGGTGAGGACCCCTGCCTATGTGGTAATCACCATTACAGTTCTGTGCACCCACATGATGCGGCACAGAGAATGAACATGTACAGGTAGTCAGTAATGCCTAAGATCGATGGCATCAACAGGGTAGTAGATTGCATCACCTGTAGGGGTTAGGGGTCCTATCTGTTCGCTATGGTAGCATACATCCTCACTCCATGGACCAGACAGCCATACATACATACACATACACACACTGTGGAGTCCACAATTGAATGCACCTATGTCATGCACATACAGATAGCTGACATGTGTGTGATATACACCCCACCCCTGCCTATGTCTTGCTTTCTGCACAGCAGTATGTACAGATCTCTACAACAGTGTACAGGGATGTGTAACAATTGGGATGTATTCCCCACTATACGTGGCATATATGAACACACAAGCAAACACACATGGCAGTACTGTGAATCAAACACCTGCTATCTTATGATACATATGACAGACATGCAGCAGTATTGCCCACATTACAATGTGTACCGATGCTACCTTTGGCAATTGTGCTGATATATGCACATGGGAGGTCTTAAGTGTTACAGGTGTCAAGTGATTTACAATCAGTGACACCCTGACCGCTGTGTAGGTTGTATGTCTTCCCCTTCAATTAACAGAAACATAGCTTAGTGTTTGCACATGTTATGGTAGGATGGCTTGTGACACACCTGTGAGCTGTCTTCAGCAAATGTCCATCTGCAAAGTTGCCCCACCACTTTATGTCCACACATCCACCCATACCTGATGTACATCTTACCGTACTGTCAGTATTTCACCATATACAGTTGGCAATGATGGGGCTGCATTACAACTGCATGTTGTAGTAAGACACAGATCACCTGTAAACATCAGCTACTGCACACGCATGGTAGCTGAATGCACACCACTACATGTACATGTGTGTAGGTCCTACATTCCTGTCATTTAGTCATGTTTGTAGGCATTGCAATTGGTGGACATGTGTGATGACAAACATGACACATGGACTGTTGTATGATATGATAGTTGCCATAGGTAACCAGTACAGAGGGAATGTTAACTCAGTCAACATTGCTATCACACCTTATGTACTGTTAGCATTCAACAGCCGTGGACCTACCTTTCATGTGCATGTGTGTAATTGCTGTAGCCACCTGTCTGCACGAAGGACAGCAACAGCTATGTTATGTACATATGTGTATGTGTGGGGCATGTACATATCCACGGCAGGTACATGTATGTCATATCCAAACATGAGTGTGTTTACTGGTGTACAGCAACAGTCACCTGTTACAGCTGTATATGACCCAGGGCCCCTGTTATGTGTACAGTCGACCTGCTTATGAACAGTGGTATATCATTGCATAGCATAAGACATGATGCAACTGTGTCAGTACATGGGTAGTCTGCACAGTTGCTGTAGAGCTAGGTACAGTCCACTGGTCATGGGTAACATGGTGTTGTACTAATGTATGTTCTGCCACATGTATGGATGTGTGTTGCTGGTCCAAGGACATGGTGATGTCTGAGGGCTACATCATAGAATGTGGCTTTTGACACTGTGATCTGCACCTGACACATCTGTGATGGCTTTTGAGGGTGTACTGGTCAGTGCATGTGAGTGGCCTTCATATACGTGGGGACACCACCACTTGGAGTGGTCCATAATGGTGTTATGGCCCACATGTCTGTATCCGAGGTATACGGTGGTAGTGCTATTGTGCACAACTGAGCCTTCAGCCAGGTGTTCCTCACTGCACAGATGTCAGTATTTCCCATTGTTGGATCTAGATTGGCAGCTGTGATTATGAACGCTACACTTCTAGCACTGTTTAGCATACACATACAATGCAGTTGTCCTCTAGGTGTCAGGGTGTTAACCTGGTCTCAGGACATTCATCTATGAATGGCACTATATGGGCGAAGTAGCCACTCCTGGCAGGACATCACCACGGGTGGTATTAGTGTGCCAGGTTTAGATTGGTACATCTAAGGTGATGGACAGCAGCAGACGTTGTGTAGAAGACCGGTGTCAGACATATGTAGTGCAGCACTCATGCTAACAATGACAACTAGTGACACACTGTGCCCTTCCGTGTTTAGAATCAGAGTGCATACAAAACAGCCCTTTGCTACTAAGTGTGTGAGCATGCCCAGTGACACCTTGTGTCAGTTATGTGCCTCTATGTGTATGGGCATGGCCATTGTAACCCTGTATATTGATAGTGGTCATCCAGGCAGCAGATGGCCATACCCCACTTCAGGAAGGACTCCTACATTGAACTCACTGGTTCACAGGTATGTACATCATAACTGCCAGCATCCATGTCGATGTCCGCATTCCTAGAAGGTCATATTGACAGTCTTGAAAGGTGTAGTGTCTGTGGCGCGTCTCATATCTATGTAGTGTTGTAATAGTGGTCCGTAGATAGGCAGTTGTCCTGATCACACCACTGGCGTGTGTTCATCTCTGTCTGCCTGGGAACAGTAATTTGCTTTTAGACTGCTCACACTCCATACAATCCCCATTGGCATCTTTTCCTTTGCTGATGATGTCACCCACCTAGAAGTATGCCTCAGGGAGTGATGTGATCCAGTAATCTCTGTAGTGCGTTCTGGAACTGTGTAATGCTGTAGTGTGATAAGGTAGTTAGGTCTATGTTTTAATCCCAGCCATACCAATTGTGTGTATGTGTATTTCCATCTGCCTAGGAACAGAGTAATGCTTTTAGACTGCTCACACTCCATACAATCCCTATCGGCGTCTTTTCCATTGCCGATGATGTCACACAACTAGAAGTATGCCTCTGGGAGGGCTGTGATCCAGGAATCTCAGTAGCGAGTTCTGTAACTGCGTAATGCTGTAGTGTGATAAGGTAGTTGGGTGTATGTTCTAATCCCAGCCATGCCAATTGTGTGTGTGTGTGTGTGTGTGTGTGTGTGTGTGTGTGTGTGTGCATGTGCTTCCATCTGCCTGGGGACAAAGTAATGCTTTTAGACTGCTCACACTCCATACAATCTCTATCGGCATCTTTTCCATTGCTGATGATGTCACCCACCTAGAAGTATGCCTCTGGGACTGCTGTATCCCAGTAATCTTGGTAGCACGTTCTGTAACTGCGTAATGCTGTAGTGTGATAATGTAATTAGGTCTATGTTCTAATCTCAGCCATGCCAATTGTGTGTATGTGTGTGTGTTTCCGTCTGCCTGGGGACAGAATAATGCTTTTAGACTGCTCACACTCCATACAATCCCTAATGGCATCTTTTCCATTGCTGATGATGTCACACACCTAGAAGTATGCCTCTGGGAGTGCTGTGTCCCAGTAATCTCATTAGCGTGTTATGTAACTGCGAAATGCTGTAGTGTGATAAGGTAGTTAGGTCTGTGTTCTAATCCCAGCCATGCCAACTGCATGTGTGTGTGTGTGTGTTTCCGTCTGCCTGGGGACAAAATAATGCTTTTAGACTGCTCACACTCCATACAATCCCTATCGGCATCTTTTCCATTGCTGATGATGTCACCCATCTAGAAGTATGCCTCTGGGAGTGCTGTGTTCCAGTAATCTCTGTAGCGCGTTCTGTAACTGTGTAATGCTGTAGTGTGATAGAATAGACAGGTAGATGTTCTATTCCAAGGCATGACCGGTGTGTGTGTGTTTGGCAGTCATATCCTATGTGTTGGTATCTGTGAGTGGCTAGCTCCAGGATGTGTTGAGCGTGTTTTGTTGTTTTCCTATATAGTGTCCATAAATGTCACTATCGCCCAAGAGACTGGGTTGGCAAGACATACACATACATTTGCCAATAGGTCTGGTGAGTAAATGTCAGCAGCCCTAATCTTACCTTTAATGCAGTCTGACCCATGTGACACAACAAAACACACTTGCCTTGATAGTAACACCAGTGCATAATGCAGGAGGCACATGTGGTTTCCTTTTCATTCTTGTCTAATGCTTTGGTGTCATGTGGTCCACTGTTGTGATATATATTCTATATCTACGTATGTGAGTGTATATGTATATGTGTGTGTGTAAATATATATATATATATATATATATATATATATATATATATATATATATATATATATATATATATATATATATATATATATATATATATATATATATATATATATGGACATTAGCACACATAAATCTACATGATGGAATACATGTCCTAAACTGTTGAATGCCTGTGCTGGATGATCTGTACGTGATCACCTCAGATGCATGTATATCTGACATGGCTTAGTGGTAAAGCACATCGTCTGTGGTGTGCAGGGTCCCGGGTTCGAGGCGTGTAGAGACCGGTTATTTTGTTGCTGGGAAGAACAAGGGACAGTGAATACAGTGATAGTAAGGTGCTTTTAACCAGTCGTGTGTGGATCTGCATGACAGCAAGCAGTGGTTATTATTTTGGAGGCTCAGTATGGGTCATGTAACTATGCATTAGAAGAGCGCTGCTTAACATGAATAGGAAGCCTGTTCCAAAAAAGGGCAATCTCTGAGACACATATTTGCCTCTCCAGCATGTTTTGTTTGAGTCGCAAACTAAGTTTAGATTCCTAGACTGGGTGACCCTCATGCTGTTTGACTTATAGATGTATAGCAGCTCCATCAGGGCTGGATTTGTGAGTGCCTTGTAGGTAGACATAGGTTACCCCTTAATAGTTGGTAGGAAACAGAGTAAAGGGATAGTGCTTTTAGTCTATCTACATAGTTCATATTGATTACACCTGCATTTTCTTTGTGAGGAACCTCTGAGGTCACTCCAGCTGCTGTAAGTGCCTAGCCAAGTACATGTCAAATGACATACTTTACTTGATTATTGATCTAATGAGGGCTGAGTACAGCAGTACTATAATTTTCTTGGAGCTGGATGCCATACCTTTACTTACAAGTTGTGCCACATAAAAGGATTTTTTCACCACTGTGGCCATGTGGTGGTCAACATTTAAGCTGTTATCTATATGCATACCTAGATATTTCACCACTGAGTCTACTCTAATTGTCATGCTATTGATATTGTAATTTGCAGGGGTATTTGACTTCCCAAATGATATGATACTGCCACTAGATGAATAATCATAGTCCTCCTAATGTAAAAGCACAGTAAATCAGTGTCCAGAGTGAAATGCTACCATAAACAAGCTACAAAATGCTAACGCAAACAAACAAAATTAAAGATGCAGATACAGCAGCGTACTTTAAACAGCATATAAAAGTATGATTATTCAATAAAAGTACTTTACTTTGTAGGAATGAGCCAAGACCACTCAACTGTACAGAATTTATAAAGGCACCAAAAACAAGATAAGCTAATAAGCCCTCCAGCCACTAAAGCTATATGCAGAAAACTCAAGTGTTTCCTCAACCTAAACAGATCAGGCTACTACTCAGTGCACTAAATGGAAAGTACACTGATGTCTTAATGTAAAAACACAGAAAAGTGCTTTCTAGAGTGCAAACATATACTACTTTTTCCAACAGCTAGTTAGATAATGAATTCAGAACAAATAAATCTGTTGAACAATGAGAGGCAAAATGTATTTTTTTCAAAATAAGCACAAGGAAAGGCAAATAAATTATTCAAGACATAAATCACCAGTTTTAAAAAGCAGATCAAGGAAAAGGAGGGTGAGTGCTTGTAGTTTATACAGACTTGGAGTCACGGAGGGTAGGTGGGAAAAATAAGTAACAGGTAATCACCAGCAGTGCTTGTAGTTTATGCAGACTTGGAGTCTTCTCAGAAAAGACAAAGACCCAGAAATTCACTGTGTATTTAAGTATCACTCAAGAAACAATTTAACCAATAAAAATAACTCTGAGAATGGACTATAGTAGGAGATGGGATCTTGCACAGAAAAAAAAAATAGCTTGTACTTGCAATTAGCTGATTTCAATCAGCTGTACCAACTTTTTTCTGTTTGCAAGATGACTTATTGATGAGTTGTATTCCATATATCTCTATATATCTTTCTAGCTATATTTATCTAGCTATATCTATGTCTATAGCTATAAAGATGTGGATATTAGATATAGATATAGCTAGACAGATACAGCTATATATGGGTCCCAGAAACTCAAACTCCATACGGTCGAAACTCTATGATTGAGATTTTGAAAATTCAAAGCTTATGAATGGAGATCATGGTACATCGAGGACTGGGAAATTTGTCCTTTTCCTCATGTAGTGCAATCTTGGAGTTCGTATATATAATTTCTAGAGGATGTTGGGGTGAGGGAGGCTAGCCCCCCCTGCAAAAATTTAAAGAAAGTAGATTTTTGTGTTTTTTTCTTTTTTTTTTTTGATGTTCGAGTTTTTGGAAACTAGATCATATGGTCGTTTTAACATTTTTTTCAAGTTCCCAAAAAATCGATCATCTGACATAGAGCCATACAAACACACACACACACACACACACACCTATATATATATATATATATATATATATATATATATATATATATATATATATATATATATACATACATACATATATACTCCATACAATTAAAACATTTGAAAAAAAACAGAATAATTGAGAATTAATAAATTCAAACCAAACATAGATAAGTGTACACCATCATTGTTAAATCATGCAGAGTCCCAGTCATAAAGGTCCCAGTGTTCTATTAATAAAATACCCAAAAATGGGGCTACGCATTCCACATGTTGTATTTTCAATAGACAAAGGACTGAAAGCACATGCCATAACAGATGAGGCACAATACCTAACCATGCCAAATACAAATCAGGCAGTGTTTGCTGAATGACCCCAATATCTCTCAAATTAAAAAATGCCAACTTTAGCTATGTGATAAAACCCAAGTCATTACCCCTGCATGAATTATGAGTTCATGGAATAAACCTGCTTCATCTGCTAACTTAAATAATGTTGGCCCATATTACTTTTTAACTAAACCGATCCATACACATATTTTTCCCACTCATACATATTGTCACTCTCCCAGAAGCTTGTGAAATGAAGGAGTGTCCCAAAATAATGCCTTTTTTTGAAAGAAGAATAAATAATTGATAATCATCAAATATATTTCAAATAGGTTCCTAAAGACCATCTACCTGCCCTCTTCAATAGATAAACAGAAAAAAACATGGTGGGCCAAATGAGATGCCCATCTAATTCTAAAGGAGTGAAAAAGAGTATCCCAATGTGGGTAGACCTTGGTAGGTAAGGGCAGTATTCAATACTGAATCAAGGTCCTTAGGTGTAATTTGCATCTTATTAGGCCAAAGAAAAACAATTCTTTTAATTAATGGGCTTAGAAAGAAAATGCAGAGTGCATCCCCAACCTAGAGGGCAAAGTATAGGATCCTTAGTTTTGTCTAAAATAACCTACTTATCTGTTTTGGATTGCTGAATCCAAACTAATACTGAAACACTGACAACTAAAAGTTAACTAATTCTGAATGCTACTGAATACAACCAGGTGAACAGCATTGCCCAAACCAGATAAATGTGATATGGTAGGGAAGCAGCATGTAAACCTGACAAAAATGGATTTCAATAAATGCCTACCAATGGGGCAATAAGAATCTGCCTGATAGCCTGTTGGTCCTTCACAGCTTAGAATTATCCTGAGTAAACCCAAGTGCTTAGATACGCCAGGCAAATTAAAAATCTTGGAAAATAAACTTATTGCAGCTAAATTAATCCTGAGATTGGAAGGTGAAAAACCCCAGTTAATGAAATATAGGATGACAAGACTACCCTTTACCTTTGGCAGTGAATTTTAAAATTGCAAGAAATGATTCAGTACTGACATGCAAGCTTTCCTTGTGCTGAAGAGTTCCACAATAAAATATTTTTCATTTGTCTCCAATTAAGCTTACTTTTTCATGGATCCAAGTGGGAACTAATGCTTCAGAGGGGCCATGTGTCAAGCCATACCTGTAAGGTAATCAAAGTATGACCTATTACATTGCACTTACCAGGATTGCACTTACCAGGTTTATGTTCTGCAGAGAATGAATTATTTATGTACAAACTAAGCAAAATAAACTATCTTAAAACAGAATTTACTCAAACTGATATTGAAGATGTTTTGATTAAAATATTAACAAGTGCTTCACTGTCTGATTTGCAAATCACTTTCTTGTTTCTACGCTGTTCCTGACACACAACTATAGCCACCAAAATGGGCATGATCTCTAGAAATGTGATGTCCTTCCTCCTGTTCTCTGTCCATGATTAGGTCCAAAGGGCCAAAAACCGTTCACCGTTGAAATAAGCTCTCTTACTAAAATGTCCTGCTGCATTTGTGAATAGCTGTAGTGTATCACTAGACACTTGGTCTTGCTGACAAAACAAACAACCATTATAAACCAAAAGGAAATTGGACCATAACCATAAATCATATCTTACCCTTCTGTTGATCCTGAATTTGTGATGCCTTCTGTAACCATTTCATAAAAGGTCAGTCAGTGAACAGATAAATACCTTGTCTGGAACAATGGCTCTGCAAGTGAAGCTTAACAATCCTAACAATTCCATTATATGGCCAATTGAAACTTTCTTGAAAGATAAACAATCCCTTACTTGAAATTAAATATTTTCTGCCTTGCTGTTTGGTAGGTATCTATTTGAATCCCTAAAAATGTAATTCTTTTCAAAAGACTTTCAATCTTATTGTGTGCCATTGGTGCTCCCAAATCTTTCCATAGATCCAAAAATGCTTGAAGACTACACCTGGCCCCAGCCTTACATTCCTCAATGATAAGAAACTAATCCAAATAGCATACAACAATATGCATTGGAGACCTTTGCTCCAAGCACCATAATAAAGCTAAGCTAAAATGTTCAAAGGTATCACAGGTCATCAAGCAACCCATAGGCTTGGCCAGATCAGAATTAGCAATTACCATCAAACTGCATGCCCAATAAGCAATACATTCATATGATCGATGACAGGTAATATCCGACCCCACGTGATAATAAATAAATAAATAAATAAATAAATAAAAATTAACATTGACAACATAACATGTTGACTGCTCAAATCAATGAATCATGTAATGTTGAATCTGCATAATGGCATACAGCAGTAAGGTCTCCTGATCCCCTGACATTTGAAAATAGAATTCTTACAGACAGACAGATATAGCAAGATCAATGCCCAAAACACATTCCCCAAAATGAATGTAATACAACAGAACTGGAAACAGTCACCATTGTACATATTAAAAATATGCATGAGCACAGTTACCTGAATTACAGTAACAGCTAGATCACAGCTCATCTGTACAACACAATGGTACAATGGAAATGAAGGCACACCAACATACAATAGTATAACAGCTCACTATAAGGTACTCTCAACAATAATGCCTACGTGAATAACATAATCGCGTACTGCAGTAAAAGTCCATATCTGACATGAGAAAGCATAGAGTAACACAACTTGATAGACCAAAATAAGTTATCCATGGCTAGATTTTCAGGAGTAATGCATTAGGTTTCAAAAAGTCACTCACAGAATATTTCCGAATCCTTATCATTTAAAAGTTTAGCAAACTGCTCCTGCCTATGGTAAAGCTGAGGCCAGTATAGTGACAATGGAGTGCCTATAGTTAATCTCACATGTAGCTCATCCTCTCCATATGGCTCTCTAACCATGACAGATGTAAAACCTCTTAAATCTGCAACCATGCAACCCAACAGACAATGAACTACATGCTGCTATACCATCGCACAGTTTTGCTTGCATGGGAGACATAGCTTGTTAAATCTGCTGACATTACAAAAGTGGATGGGAAACAATGGTGGAAATTAATGTGTTGCTGCTGATCTTGTTACAAACTTCCTTGGTTTCCCTTTTAGATACCTGTCTTTAAAGTAGCACACTATCTCAAATGCATTTCGGGGATACACGTTGGACATTAATTGCTGGCATAACTTCAACCTCTGGCAAGAAAAATAAATAAATAAAGCCAGAGCAACACATTTTTTAATATTTAATTGGCATTTTGCATTTTCTCTGTACAAGGTTGACAACCCCAGTGCCTGTATCCTTCTTCCAACATTTCCCTTGCTTTTAGCTTTGAAAACATTACTCTGGATACTTTTAATGGCTACAATTTTGAAATCACACAGAACAAATCTCACAGTGGCTGTCAGATCACACATGGCTAACAGTTCATAAATAGCCTGCCACATCATGTTGTAAGCAAAAGGCTACTTACGAGACATAAGACAATACACACGCGGGCCCGAATGGAAGGATGATAAAATCAACAATCAAAGGAGAGTAGTATTGCTGGAACTGAATTCATCCTCAAGTCGTGGTGAGTACCATTATGAGATGGACCCCCTTTGTCACAAAATCTTACCAAGACAACATTGATATATACTGTAGACCGTATTTTATATGGCATATATCATGGACTAAAGTAGGTTAAAAAATAAAAAGATAGTTGGGTGCACAAGACCCAAAATAAAAAAGTGCTCAATCCTGGTAGGTGCACTAGTGACAGGACTGGAAAAAATGACAGTGTAGAATCTTCAAGACACCTAAACATTCCTACAATAGGGCTAGGCCAGGCCCAGGGAGAGGGAAGTAGTAGTTCACAAAAATCTTAAAAACTAATAGGCCCAAAAAAAGCCATAAAGATGATAGAGCGGACTATTGAGGATGACAAAAATGATGCAGTGTTACTGTTATGCAAGAAGCCCAGAATTTCCATACAGACGACATGCAAAATGATTAAGAGAGAAATTAGAGGAAAGAATAATACTTGCACAAGAAAAACTGCCAGAAGCTTCAAATAAAATGTGTGTTTATTCATACAACAGATTAATGAAAAACATTATATAGAACAAGAAACCTTGGGCCATTTAGAAAATAAAGCAACTGAGGAAGTGTGATAATATAAAGAACAAAATCTAGAGATTTCTGAAAGGTATAAAAAGGACATATGGACATGGGGAAGAAAGAGACATCTGATATGGTGCTATATTTATGCAAAGGAGTAAGCCAAATTAATCAATTAAAAAAAGCAGCCCAAAATATATTCAGAGAGAAACACAGGCAAAGGCATCTAGATATGGAAATTTTCACAATACAAAAACTAAGATCACAAAGAAGGAATGTAGAACAGAAGATATGTAAAGTAGAAACTAAGAAATAGAAGTTCAAGTTATGGAATGCCTACAAAGTGTAAAATCTAGTGTAGAAAGTCTAACACAAGTTTTATTACAGCATGAGTCCTCCAAGCAAGGAGAAACAGGAGGAGCAGGAAACATCTGAAGAAGTATGGACATAGGGAAAAAAGAGATTTAATATGGTTAAATATTTATGCAATAGAGAAAGCAAAACTAATAAATACAAAAAAGAGCATTATCAAAGATATTTGAAGGGAAATAAAGGCAAAGGCATCTGCATATGGAAAATTTTACAATATAAAAAATAAGAAAGCAGGGTGAAAAAGTAGAAAACAGGATTAGTAATGGAGGGGTTGAATAAATAAAAAAGGAGGTTATGGATTACTTGTGAAGTGAAGGATTTAGTGTAGAAAATATAACTCTAATAACATCACATCAGGACAGAGCAATGGATCCCTAAATTAAGAATAAACCAATGGAGCAGGAAACATCTGATCAGATGCCATATGAAGATACTTTGGAGCCTTGTTCAGGAAACCAGTACAAAAGGTCAGTTGGAGTTGCACAACAAGGGAAGGAGTAGGAAACTGCAGCAACTCTGACGCAGTCAGTGCTGTGGAGTGATAGGACAGTGACTTCCCATATGAAAGAGCAACAGATGACAAAGGATGAAACTGAACAGAATGTGGCAGAGGAAGATGCTCTGGAACTTTCTGTAGCATGTCTGCAGGAAATGGAGAACAAATAATGGATAAAAGAATGCCTAAAATGTATAAGATATGCCCTACACTAATCAATTACATTATATTGGCCATGAAACAGTGGCAAACCACTTTGCAGTTAAGCCATGATAAAGGACAGATTATTATTCCAGGGATAAAAATTCAAAGAAGGATATTCCTGGGTGAATGTTTGTTACCACTGCTCTTTTGTCTTGAGCTTAACCCATTAAGCTGTCTATTTAACAGATTAGGTCATGACTACAATATGGCTCCCATAAAACAACAGTGTAAAGACTTCTCATCCTTTTGTGAATGATTTAAAACTATATAATTCATCAGATGAGGAACTGAAAGCACAACTGCAAGTGATCAAAACATTTTCAGATGATATAAGAATGGCATTTGTTTTTGAGAAATGTGCAAAAGCAACCTTTTAAGCAGGAATGCTGCAGCAACAAGAAAACAAGAGCCTGCGACTGGAATGTGATATAAAGGAATTTGAGCAAGAGGGAGTGTATAAATATTTGGGAATTGATGAAAGATCAACAATAAAATATGAACAAATGTGAATAAACCTTAGTAAGGAATATTTTAGATGATGAAAATTAATACTGAAAACAGCACTGACAGCTAGGAACAAAGTCCAAGCTATAAGCCAATTTGTTCTTTTTGTCCTAACTTACAGTTTTGGAGTAACTAACTGGCTCCAAAAGGTGTTGGATCAGTTGGACAGGAAAACAAGAAGCATATTTCATGCTCATCAAATGATTTAAAAAAACAGTGTATACCAAGACTCTATATTCCCCGATCTGAAGGAGTTATGGGCCTCCTTGAAATTGATTACATGTATAGATCTGCAATTGCAGGACTGCATACATATTTGCTGGTTTACTATTGTTTGTGCGAACAACATTCTGTTGGCTGCAATGTGCCGAAAATCAGAATGCCGAATACACAAACATTTGTGCACCAGATAGTCAACTCCACTTATGCGCATGCACTACTGCATTCACTTAAGTGTAAGTCGGCTATCTGCACAGAGATCGTGGTACAGTGGGGAGTGGAAATTCATCTACATCCCCACTGTAGTGCGATCTCGGAGTTATAATATATAAGTAGGGGGGTGTGCTGGGCACAAAACGTGATTCGTAGTATAGGAGTCTGATGTACATCAGCTCCTTTACAGCTGTCACGTGGTGGTTTCGACAACAATGTCGAGTCAAATGCGTCAAGCATTTGGTTCGACATTGTCAACGTTAGTTTTTTTTTTAACTTTCGGTATTCCTATTCGTTTGTTTGAATGGAAAATGTTTTTTCATTCAAACAAACAATAATAAACCATATTTGCTGACCTCACAACACCCAAATGTAGTGAAAGTTTTAAAACATGAAGAGAATAAGTCTAAGATGACTTCCTTGTTTAGTTTAGCAGAAGCGTATTGGTGTCAAGTGGGAATGGAAATCAAACCAGAAGTAGATAAAATCAGGTAGCAACTGAATGTGTTAAAAAAAGAAAAAAAAATATAAGGTGATTGATCAGAGGAGATGGCAAGAAATGTGAAAAATGCATGAATATAGTTGCAAGTATAGAAAACTCTTGGAACAACCTCATGTTGATCATAATCAAATGCAGGAATAGTTAAGGAGAGGTGAATTTTAACCAAAAGACAAAAGGTTAATATAGGCGGCACAAGATAGTGGATTATATACACAATTTGCTAAGTTCATTGAACATATGGGAGCAATAGACAAATGCGGGTTTGTAAAATTGAACTGGAAACAGTCATACATCTTGTTGCTGGTTGTGCTAGACTGTATACTGCAAGGTATAACAATGTGGCAAGACTGTTGCACTGGGGGTTGTGCAAACATTATAATATTGAAGTAGCTGAGAAATATTGGAAACATGAGCCACAAAGCATTATAGAAAATGATGAAGTTTATATCACATAGGATCACCCATTATCAACAGTTCAAAAATAGATTTGAGAAAACCAGATATAATAGTCCATGAAAAGAAGACAAAAGTAGTTTGATCAGTGAAATTGCTACACCCAGTGACTACAATGTCTTATGTACAGAGAGACACAAAGTCATAAAATATCAGGACTTGGCAGGCAGAAACAAAGCCAGTGTGAAAGACGGATACCAAGACAGTTCCAATAGTAGTACAAGCCATGGGTCTTATAAAAAAGAATTTACAATCGTACTTAGAGATGTTAATGATACATGTAACTCCATATGAATTGCAGGAGTAAATACTGGGCACATTGTGGGTGCTGTGAACAGCACTTGTGGATAACATCAAAGACTGAAGTAATACTAATTTCATGAACTTTAATTATACTTTGAGTTAAGAATGGGGCCCATTCCCATCATGGTATTAGAAACCCAAAAGACTTGAAGGAAGAAATTAAAAGGGATATACACTTACTAAACCCATTGTGTTTAATGAATCCATGAATGCTATATAGCTGACAACAAATATGTCATTTAGTGAGGAGCATACTGTCTCTCAATCATATAGTAATGCAGTTTAGGTCTGACACATACTTCATAGATGAAAAAAACACAACAGTAGCTGCACAGCTGCTGTGTGTAAGAGTCTTCTGTAAAAATAGTATCTGTTCTCAAGAGGTAATACTTGGATGTTTATATCAACATGCCAGCAATACCAGGTGAGAAAGGTAACACTCATTGCTGGTTAAATGAAAACCCAAAATGTACTTTGCTTTGTCAATATTGATTGTTTACTTTATACAAATATAATGAAAAAAAGGTGGTGGGTAGATTAGGAGAGTAGTGGTGGCCAGCACAAATGCACTATCTAATACTGTATGGTGGTTTACTATCACAATGCCGACGTGCAATTGCACGGCTATGAAGTATTTGAACAACAGATGTTCGAATACTTCATAGTTCGGCAGGTGATGTGAGCAAATGTTATCATTGTGAACGGACTGTGCATTCGCAATTCTAACGTTTGCTCATGTGAGGGGATCACGGTACAGTGCGGTTAGGGAAATATATCCCTTTCCTCACTGTAGTGCAATCTTGGAGTTGGAATATTATGTTGGGGGGGTGGGGGGTGCAGCCCCCAGAAGTGCAGGGGCTTGCCTGCATAACTGTGTGTTTAGGCTAGTTAGGTAGGGAGTTATGGGATGGGTGGGAGTGCTGTGTATTGCCGAAAATGTCGCAAGCGACATTTTCGACAATACATAGCTGTTTTCGACATTAGGTAAATTCGGAAATGTTCATTTCCGATGTATAAATTCGAAAATGCAGACACATTTTGTTCTGATTTTCGAATTTATGATAGTAAACCCTGTATGGTTGAATAAAGGGGGTTGGGTGTGCCTTGGTATTCATAAATTATGCTATTAAAGATTGCACAAAAATATGATATGATTTCGGTAATGAAATATCACTGTAAATAATTGACAGTGTCGTTCCTTGAAGAATTGTAGGCATTCATATGTTAAATGGAAGGTCACAGTAGGATTTGCCTCCTATAAAAACACCCTTCCATTTTATATATATATATATATATATATATATATATATATATATATATATATATATGTTTACTACTGGCATGTCGACCTGAAATGTTGAATCCGGAATGCCTAAAAGTAAACCAAGGTGAACACTCACCTCCTGCTATGCACATAAAGGGACCGTTATACTTTAAAGTTAATCATATGTCAATTCTACTATTTTGCATCCCCCACACCCCTTGTAAATGAAATATACCAAAATCGGAGATCGCACTACAGTGAGGAAATGGGCTAATTCCCTGTTCCTCGCTGAACTGCGATTTCCCTGCACAATGTTGAACCCAAATACTTGAACTACAATACCCATTAGTTGTAGTGTAGTCGATAAATTTTGGTTTGACATTCTGCCAACTTGAAAACTGCAATTCGACCACATACCGGCTGACCGATACAGTTTCCAGGTTTTCAGTGTAAACCATATATATATATATATATATACATACATCTTACATATAAGATCATGCTGTATGTAATGTCAAACCACCCAAATTTGCTGAGTATCTGTTGATACGATGTACCTCATAAATTGATAACTTTTGAATACTAGCTTGATGAAAGGAAGTCTTATTTCATTATGAATAGACTGAATATACTTCCACACCTGTAACTGTTATCACTAACAGAAAGCACTAATGAAACTGATATAATCCCAGAATACCTTGTTAATAACTAACACAATATACTACACAGATATGTTTACTCCTGAATAAAAGTCCCCTTCACAACAGATATACACTGCCCTATCAGAGTAAATACAATTTGTCAGCTAATGTTTGATTTCTTCACGTTTTAATAATCTGAGATTTAAACTGTAAAATGGATAGTCCAGAGAATAAACTTAGATTGATTATAAAATGTAATGTTAGTTTGATCTAGACATAGAAGAAAGCTGGAATAACTGATAAACAAGTACCCATGCTAACTTAATTCTTCAGTATGAATGTAAATTGCATGTGTTCAAATATCAATTAAGGAATAAACGTCTGTTGAAATATATTTGAACAGATGAGTACCATTTCACAAATAATGTAAAATGAACTTACACTGAAAACAAGCTGAATGTTACTAGTAATAGCTGCAAGTTCATGTGCATTACTTGAATTAAAGAAATAGTTCCCGCCCAGATAAAGAAAACAACTGCCAAAAGTTGAGGAGTTGCAACTGCTTCTTTTGAAATCGCTTGAAATTTCAATATCAGTAGCAATCAAATGTTGTTAACAAACATCAGAACTTTCTAACTTTATTTATTTTTTGACAGGAATTAGGGAAAGTGTAGGAAAAGAAGAAAATGATAAAAGGGGGGCAAATACATGTGAAACACTGAAATGTTAAAGTGGCTGCTCCTGACAGATGAAACATTTAAATAAATAAATAAATAAATACAGAAGAAGAAACCATAGAAAATTATCCCAGGAAATGAAAACAACACACTGTAGGTAAAACTACACTAAAAAGTGCACAGCTCAATAGCAGTATCACGAACTTAGTTACCATAACCTGCCTGAATCACTGTACCTCTAGATAGCTAAAGAATTCGATCCAGTTAAAAGCAAAAAAAATTATACCATTTATCTTACCCTTCACTATAAAATGGTCATTGGTCAATTAGCTGTTTGATACAGGTGCTGGCTGCTGACGAAGGTGGGACAGACAGCCACAAACACTGCTTAAGTAACCTGTACCTTGCAAATGCTAATTTTGCTATGCAAAATGCATCTAAAAACACGTAATGTTGGGTTCATACTGTACAACTGTTAAAGTAAATTTATTTGGGTCAGGTTTCTATTGTAGTTTGTTATCCAACTGCAAGATACGAGTCTCCATAACAGAAACTTTGTTGATAAATGTTGCTTTACTACTAAAAAGACATTTGACCAATAGATATCAATGCAGCACAGCTAATACATGTCCTTAACTTATTGTGATGTAATGATAATCCCTAGGATTCATTAACAATTGCATATGTGCCATACTGTACCTACACAATGTAAGCGTGTTAGCCCAAAGAGGAGCAGTGCTAATCAAATACGCATGTTGCTCATCTTGCCTACATGGATGAAAGCACCTTTTTGTGGCTATCAGTAGTGTTCATGGCCATGGAAAGGTACTTACAAGCAGTAGCAGTACACAATGTATACAAAATGGATGGCATTTAGGGAGTACTCAGATACGAGCATGCAGTTCAGCCCAGAAGTACAGGGACACAATACAGAATGAGGGGAAGTGAAATGGAGGAACTGGTACACAATAATGTGCTATAATGATATGTGACTATTGGAGAGGGAACAGTTTAAAGTGTACTCGTATCCTGCAGTCAAATGTGAAGAAAGTGTATAAGAAGTATTTATGACATGAAACCTGCAAGACTGATATAATGATAATTAGTGGGAATGTCAATCCTGCAGGAACACATATAAATAATAACAGACATGCTGATAAAGGATATGGTTAGGGACATAAGCTGCAGTGAAATAAAGTGGAGTGAATATGTGAAAAGCATGCTAATTAAATGGCTGACGAAATAGTTTACAAGGACAGAAGATACATTATGGGTTAAATGCATAGAATGCAGTCATAGTATATAAGGATGTATATACAGGGGATTTATGTATGAAGCCTGACATCACCAGCGTATTATTCATCTCACCATGTAGACAAATGAACCAAAAGACCAACAGCAGTAATGTCAGATAACTCAGAAATGGACATGTTTTAACAAAGAAATGACAGTGGTACCAATAGGAAAGGGTTTCATCACCTAGGAACATGTAATAGACAGGCAAGTGTTGTATGTTTATGTAAATGATACATGACAATCTAATAACAAATGGCATACATAAGTGATCAATGTCAAGACTGAGCAGATGAAGTCAGGAGTCCAGTTTTACCTTTGCCGATTTTCAAACATCTGACATACTAATACTGAGCATGCAGACATACAGTAAGAGGGAACAGTGACAGAACAGCAATTCAACAGTGGCAACATAGTAGAAAGTGTTGTAATAGAGGACCAATCACATTTCTGGATGGTCTTCCTGCATTCATATAGTAAGACATGTTTATGGAATCACACATATGCGAGTAAGCTGTATATTGGGACAGAAACAATGGCAGTGCTTAACACATGCCTGGAGGATGACATGCAATACAGAATAAAATAATCTTATGAAAATGTAATGCATATTATATAGGAATGACCTAAAAACATTTGCATCATATTCTTTTATAACACATGCCCAAAACAGATATCAGAGAGATCCATAGCAATCCTGGGCACCACAGACATAAACATATCAGTCCCATAAGGAAGAACAAACCCGAAGGGTGTTCAGCACTATCATACCATATAAGCTGTACTGACCATCTACCTGGTGTGAAAATGCATGAAAAAACTGGCCCTGTGAGTGTGTTTAAGCCAGTGTAGTCTGGCACATTTGTCTGCCAGACCGATGTCTCTAGATTCAAACTCCTACCTATTAAACAAGTAGCTCTCCAGAACCCTGTATTGACTGCATGTGCCACATCAGATAGCAATGGAGGCTGTCACAAATAACTGAAATGAATGTGTGTATCAACACAGGGGTATGGATATAATTTGAGCAATCAGATTTAGTCATAATGCTGGAAATGAGCTACACATGTTACTGTCCACACAACAATGAGCATTAAAATATGACTGAGTCTTTGACAAGAAACCATCAACCAATAGCACACAACCCCTTCAGATTCATAGGTTTATAGGTTGGTACTAGGCTATCAGCCCTAGGGCCTATACAAGCCTAGCCATAACAATTCTCTGGCTATTTCTTCCCACAGTATTTACTTTCCTGGACCCCTGTCTAGCAGGGTGATTGACGTGATCCCCGGGGTGAGTTTCCTATCTCCCATCCAATTATCAAGGTTCCTTTTGAAGAAGGCCAAAGAGGCTCTCAGCTTGACATGTAGAGGCAGTCTATTCCAGAGTCTGGGGAGTCTATGGGTCAGGAACCTATCCCTCCAGCATATTTTGTTCATTCTGATGACAAGGTTTAGATCCCTGGAGCGTGTGTCTCTGAGGGATTGGGATTTCTTTAAGTGTAGCATGTCCAACAGCTCTGGGTTTGACATGGCCTTGTATGTTAAGCAGACATCACCTCTGAGTAGACGATATGTGACAGAGTATAGGTGGAGTTTTTCTAGACTGTCAGCATAGGGCATCTGCTTTAAGCCTGTGATTCTTTTAGTGAGGTATTTCTGCGGCCTTGCCAGTTGTTGCAGACGTCCTGAGAGGTACATACCAAATGGGTCATTGTATTCTATAATGGGTCTATTGAGGGATGAGTACAGTGGAGCAATGACCTCCTTTTTTATGGATGAAAAGCCCTTAGTGATGATGTGTGCCACATAGAAGGATTTTCTGACTGTTGTGGCTATGTGGTTATCGTAGGTGAGACCACTGTCCACCTGTGTCCCTACGTCCCTTATCATACTTTCAGTGTTTAGTGTACTGCCACTTATGTGGTAATTCATGGGTATATGTTTTTTCCCAAAGGGGATAACTATACATTTCTTGGCATTGAGCTTGAGCCCATGGCTCTGGCACCAAGCATCTGTTTCTGTAAGGCCCTTTTGTAGAATATCCACATGATTTGGGGATTCAATAATGGCTCCCAGTTTGCAGTACTCTGTGAACTTTGTTAGCCAGAGTCCCTTAGGGTTGGCCTGTACTTCAGAGAAGTGGATCCCAAACAAGAGCGGTCCCAGGACTGAACCCTGAAGTACTCCACTTTTCACTTGTCTGGAAATGGATTTGGAGTTGGCTACTTTTACAGTGTGGGTTCTTTCAGTAAGCCAGTTGGCAACCCATCGAGTGATATAGGGATTAATACCCAGCTTAGTAAGTTTATCTATGATTCCCACAGTGAGGGAATAGTGTCGAAGGCCTTGGTGAGGTCCAGATAGGCTGTGTGGACCACCTTACTCTTGTCCATGGCTCTGGAGACTGACTCAAAGAAGTCAATCAGGTTCAGGAGACAAGATCAAGCCTTCATGAACCTTAAACTGCATGGGGTCCAGTGTTTGAAGGTTGCCAATCACTTTGTTTATAAGTTCCATGATAATACATTCCATGGCCTTGCAGATCAGGCTCGTCAGACTGATGGGGCAGTAGTTCCTGGGATCCAAGGTGGATCCCCCCTTGTGGAGTGGGATAAGTATAGCTGTGTGCCACTCAGTGGGAACGAAGCCTGAGGTGAGGCTATGATTAAACATGACACTTAGGTAAGGTGCCAGTTCATTAACAGAAGACCAAATTGTGCCTACTAGAACCTCCAATATTCAATGGAACTTCGTCAGAACTAAACCAATAGACATCAATGTCATTCTTGTAGAAAAAAGGGAGCCTCATATCTGATCTTCTCTTAAAGGCACAAAAGCATATAATGATTTTTTTTTATTTAAAACAATTGTTAAAAGTTAAACAAAAATTACACCTAGTAATATAATACAATAAAGTAAAATAACAGAATAAATAATCATCATTCAATATAAACAAACTAGTTTTAAAAACATTGATAACACCTGTATAGCTTAACTGCTCATAGTTTAAGAACTGGCAGAATGGACATATTGTTATTCAACCCAGGAGGTGTGATGGCATCAAGTTTTATTTGCCAAATTAATTCCCCGTACTCCAACTTATTTTCCCATGTACCACCCTTGGGTCAGGGGTCAACATTTCCAAAATACCAAATAAAAATTTCCCAAATTGCTTACAAACAGAACTGTGTTTAAACAGAGCATTATTTTTATTTCTCTTAAGAAAATCATAGCTATGCTCATGACATTCATTAGCACATATCTAATGACTGGACTAGTACCCATGAAATTATTAAAAATATCTTTCTATACATTTGAGCACTAGTTCATCATGTCACAAATGAATCAATACTTCACAGCATTAAAATACAATTAAAGCACACTGAAAACGTATGGAAGAAGGAGGTGTAAACAGAGAGAGTTACGGACAGATGTGGAGAGAAATAACAAAAATTAGTTTTCGAGGACATGTAGTAACATCTGTATTCTATTTTAATCTTACTTCTTAAATCATAATTAATCTGTCATGCTCTATACAATAAAATGATTGCTATAGGTACAAATAAGGGGTGGGAGAGTGCAACAAACTTGAGCACCTAAACCAGATTAGGTTGGCTTACCTGATCTACCTGTTGGGGTGACAACATTTTTGAAAAATATATCTTGCTGCATTATTAAAATGTTTTGTTAAGGAAATGTGTTATATGTTACCTCATTCAGCAGCTTCCTTCACAGTGCAAAACCTATGGTCCCTACATTTGACCCTGATCCTGCAGGAGCTCTGTCACAAGGGTCAACTCCCAAACATTTATACTGAGAATGTTGTGCTTGTACAGTAGCCTGTGGTCACTACATCTAACCCCGCTCCTGCAGGAGATCTGCCACAAAGGTCATCTCCTAAACATTTTCAATGAGAAGTTTGTCTATGTACATTGTAAGCAAATTTGGAAGAAACTTGCTGAATATTAACTTCATTTAGTCAAATACATGCTTGCCTATGCTTGAAATTAGCTTTAATCATCCACCCCCCCAATCAGTACTCTTTGCACTGTAAGGACCACTTAGTAAGCTGACCACTTCACTATCCTTTCTGTTGACCAATGGATTGCACTGTATATCCCAGTTACTTAGACTTCCTGGCAGGTTTCTGCATTCAGGAAATAAAAGAAAAGTGTTCTACTTTGCACCTCTCTGTTCATTTTTGTATTGGGTATAAACTAATTGCTCTCTGCCTCCCTTTCATATATATTGACTTGAAGGTGGGAGGGTCAATGTAGTATAATGCATTGCAAAATATCCCCTTAGTTTTCTTTTCTCTTTCACTTAGTCACCACATTCCTTCACAGTGCAACTACGTGTTATAGGTTATCACATTTCTGTGTATTCAAAGACCTTATTAGTGTGTTGTATGTGTATCAATTTCATTCAAATTGGCTAAACTTTATGTATGTTGATCCTGTGCCCTTTAACAAGTATCTAATGTCAGTTTCTGGTGTTTTGATATAGGAAGAATAACCTTTTGATATATTGGTTAATCCCATGAATGCTTACTAAGTGATGCTTTTATATTGTGCTTATCAGCGTAGTGGTATGTTATGATAACTTGCTCCATACAGCTCTATATATAAGGTGTATTACTGTGGATCCCTATCAGTATACCTCCTGCTGACCTACTTTCAGCTTACATTCATACACTTTTTTTACCATCTCTCTGCTCTTATGCTTTCACTGTATTCTCTTGCTCTGACTCAGTGTGGTCCTTCCTCCATATCTTTTTATAATAAGTATTAACTTTATTGCCCCAATGTAATATGATAGTTTACTAGTTTTTCTTTTTTCTTCCCTTTCAAAACCAGTGGTCATTACATCCAACCCCTATACTACAAGAGCATTGCCAAAAGGGCCAAATCCCAAATGGTTTCACTAAGATTTTTGTCTTTGTACAGTGTAAGCACATTTTACTTGATGAACCTTGCTGTATATTAACTTCAGCTAGTCAAATATGTGCCTGCCTGTGTTGGAAATTGGCAATTATCATCACCCCTCTGAATGAGTAGTCCTTACACTCTGTGGGCCACTTACTAAGTGGGCCACTGTTTTCTCTTGACCAATAAATTACACTGTATATGCCAGTTACTTAGTCTTCCTGGCTAACAGGTTTCTGCATTCAGGAAATAAAAGAAAACTTGTTCTACTTTGTATCGCTCTGCTAATTGTTTTGTACTGGCTATAAATTAATTACTCTCTGTTATAATATGACCTGAGTCTGGGAGGGTCACAGTAGCATTTATTTATTTAAAATTTGTTTACAGGGAATGTCTGACTAGGAATCAGCTTATCCACCTACTTAGCTTTTATATTTATGAATCTCATTTCACTGAAAGCTAACAATATAAAACCAAATGTAGGTGAGGGATATACCCCCACCCCCCAATATGGGAGGCTGCGCCCCCCAACTATATATACTAACTCCAGGATCACACTACAGTGGGGAAAACAGCATATATGTTTTATCTGCCCAGCAGTACTTACATTCAGTGAAATGTCATTCAGTGAAATGAGTTTTCAGTGATTTGGGCTTCCAGCAATTTGGTGTGAGTGTTTAGAAATTCAGTGAAATGAGTTTTCAGTGAATCAGAGTAGACCCATATATAGATATAGATATATACATAAATAACACTCTTTTGATATACTGGATATACTAGTTAATACCATGAATGTTTACTAAGTGATGGTTTTATATTGTGCTTATTGCTGCAGGCCTATATTATGATAGCAAGCTCTATACAGCATTTGTCTATATATATATATATATATATATATATATATATATATATATAGTTACCTATCATTTCATCGAAAGTTCATTTCATCTAAAGTTCATTTCATCGAATGTTCATTACATCGAAAAGCATTTTAGGTGGGGGGGCTTTGCCCCCCACACCCCCCAATGTGGAGGGCTGTGCCCCCCACACCCCCTCTAACTATATATATCAACTCCAGGGTCGCACAACATTGGGGAAGGGGGCAAATGCTTTTCAATGTAATGAACTTTCGATGGAATGAACTTTCGATGAAATGATAGGTAACCATATATATATATATATATATATATATATATATATATATATATATATATATATGGTGTATTACTGTGGTTCTCTATCAATATACCTCCTGCTAACCTACTTTCAGCGTACATTCATATTTATTTATTTATTTTATTTATTTTACATTTGTTGACTGGGTTAGTCCGACTGAGCTAAGTAGCCCTTTTTCAGCGGAGGCCCGGGGAGAAAAACTCCACAGTTTTACAGTTTTAGTGTTAACAGTGTCAGCAGGTTACAATGTATACATACAATGAAATGCATTTTAATAGAAAAATAATAGTGGAAATTCATAATAAGCATAATTAAGAGAAGTTATTTCAAAAATATTCAATAAACAGTGAAAAAAAAATTCCATAGTGCATGTAGTTATTTCATGAGGAATGTGACGTAAGAAATGGAAAATTATAGATGGAGAAGTAGAGTGATACTATGAATAGGTTATCAGCTAAAAAGATGTGTAGTTTTGGTGATTACATATAATTAAGAGGCTAGATTTAGGCAAGGAAAAGAGGAACAGGTAGCGGAGTGACTAGTAAAATAGCATGGTGGTTCAGGGAAGTTGAGTGCAGTGGTGGGACCAGTGAGTTTGTAGGTATTTTGTAGTGGCAGTTTTGAATTGATTTGGATGTTTTAGGAACCTGATTCCTAGTGGTAATGTGTTCCATGATATGGTAGGATTGTAGCTGTAGAGGTTGCAGCCAATTTTAGTCTTGGGTTTGTATATTTGTAGTAGGTTAAGGTCCGAGCTATGTAGAGACCTAGTGGGGGAAAATTGAGAGTTGAGGGGAGATGGGGTAGGGCAGAAGGATCTCAGTTATAGTACTGAGGGAATTATTTGTAGTTGAGAGAATAGAAGCTGATGAGGTAATTCCAACCAGTTTAACTATCTTAGTGAGAGACAATGTTGTGATTTGTAAGTTCGGTGAGCAGCGAATCTGACAACCTTGTTGTAGGTAGACGCTAGTTTAGTTAGTGTGGAGTTAAGATTGGTTGTAGGTAGACTCAGTTAGTAGTGTTGCATTAAGATTGGTAAAAATTTGGCAGCTATATAAAAGGCTTGGTAGGAGACACATGTTAAAGAGAATTAATTTTGCTTTGTTAGTTAGAAACTTTTTGTTTTGATAAAGAAGGCCAAGCTTTTCATGTGTCTTTTTGATGCAGTTGTTTACATTTAGATCAAACTTGAGTTGGTCATCATTCATGTTCTGATTACATTTGTAAGCATTCCTATGGCATGCTACTATACTTAGAAGACTTACAGGCTGGACTTTATAATTGCTTTTACAGAAGGCTAAGCGAACACAGTTCATGTTACTGTTAGTTCATACTGAATAACATAGCTCTACAATTATTGTCCTAAAACAGCCATACTTTGCTTTGTGCATTATATCCTGTGTGTATTCACTGAAGTATACAACTGTTATCACTGGACTTAGAGGCTGTATGTTACTGCTGTTAGTCTGTGGTTTTACAGAGCTGATACTGTATGCACTATAATCAATTTTAATTATAATGTATGCAATATAATTAATTTTACTCTCCAGCTCTATTCCTTGCATGCTCTCCACTTCACATTCTTGTAACCTTTGCACTAATTCTGCCTTATTTACCTTTATTTTTCAGTTTGCATGTGGGTTTCTTTCCTGAGTGACACCCTCCCCATCTGGGATTCACTGCATAAAGCAATTTCTGCCTTCTCCACTGAAGCTGGCTATCTTAACTAAGTAAAACCTCTGGGAAGCAAGAACCTGACTCCCTCCAGCTTTTCAATTGTAATAGGTGAACTACAATTTAGTTTTTGTAAACTGTTGAGGCTTAATGGTGTATGCACAACAACAGTGAATGGATCTAGCCAATTGCCACTAGATTGGGCTATACTACTTTGAATCAGCCTTACACTCACACAGTGTTCCAGTCCCAAGCATTTACTTTTTAATTTGGTAAAGTAATTTTGCTCCCTCCTTATTGACTACATCTGCTAGTTTACCCCTCGGATCCAATTAAAATTAGCCTGAAAATTGGTGTAAAATTAAAAAAGTACAGCCAAAAACATTGCTTACATACAATCATGCAAACCAAACCAAAAGCCCAAGGTAACTCTCAGAGTCAGTGTTAGCCCCGCTCCACTCGCCCTTGCTGTGCTTGGCTTGCTCCGCTCCCCTCCCTGCCCCCAAATTCCACCCACCGCCACAAGTGCTAAATTTAAACCAGATTTTACCACTCCCTTGCTACTCCCCTCCTAAGTACCAATCAGCACCTCACACATCATTGAGCAACCCTGCCCCCTTAACCCATTTCCTTCTCTCTCATTCTTCCACACCCTGTTAGCACAGTCAGCCATCAAATTTGGCCCGCCCCTATCAAAATGCAAACAAGCAAAACAACACTAATTACCCAAATGCCTATAATGTTTCTATTTTACCATCTCACTTCCTACGAACAAACACTGGACCATGGTTTTCACTACCCAAATGGTCAAACAGACACCCACGACTTCACACATAACACCAAACACTTTACCTTCCCCAGCACATCGAATATACCACCCTCTATAAAATACCACCCCTGTACAGCCAAAAAACATAATCCTAAAGACAAAGACTATATAAAGCTTATAAACAAACTCCTAAAGCTCAGAATATTCTGTCACTATAACCTTATAACACATTGAGCCATTCATCTCAACCTTGGCCCACTCACACCCAATAACCTCCACTTCCCTACCACAACCCCCACAGTCAAGCTACCCCATGAATACTCCCACTAGTTCCCTCCTAGCATTTCACCTAAATATTAGAAGTATTAACAATAATATTCACAACCTACATGCTCTCCTAGCAACCCAATCCCCAGATATTATGTGTTTTATGGAAACCTGGTTAAAACCCATTACTACTGACAATGAGATACTACCTCCAGGATACAATATTCACTAGTTAGACTGTGCTACAAGGAAAGGAGGTGGGATAGCAGTCCTTTACAAAAATACTCTAACCATTAATAGAGACACCATTCAACCTCCCCAGTTCAATAACGCGGAACTCCTCATAACCAAGCTACAGATTAACCAAAACAAACACTTGGACATTGTCTGTGCTTACATTCCACCAGGCAACAACCTAAATACCCTAGAAGATCTCCTTTACTGGTTATCCACTACCTATCCCCAAGAAACCATAGTTCTTGGTGATTTTAACACCGACTGGCACCCCTGCTCCTCTGACCCCCTCACTCATATAAACTTATCTGGGTTTAAACAGACCATAACCTCTCCCACTAGGATAAACAAACCAACCAACAAGGAAAGTATCCTAGACTGGATCCTAGTTAATAACCAACCCCAACTGTACACAGCTGGTACTCTCCCTGATGACCTCAGTGACCATTGTCTAACCTATACTGTAAAACATAAGGCAGGAAACCCTCACCAGCCCAAATATAAAACATTCAGAAACAGGAAAAACTTTGATGCTGCTATATTCCAAAATGAATTAAAAGCAGTTGACTGGTCAAAACTAAAAAATCTAACATTAGAGGAGGCCATAGATCACTTTAACACTAAATTCTAAAGTATCCTTGATTCCCATGCTCCAGCATGTACAATAAAAACTAGATCAAATACAGTACCATGGCTCACAAAAGATACCAAAGCTAAAATCAAAACTAGAAACAGAGCTTGAGCCAGCTAGAGAACAACCAAAGCCCCACCTGACCATCTAAAATATCATCAATTCAGGAATGATACAAAAAAAATCTATTTTACTGGATAAAAAAAGCTTCTACCAAAATCTCCTACAAAAACACCGCAACAACCCTCAAAAGTTCTGGGCAGGCTTAAATCATCTATTTTGTCCAGGTCACTCCACCACCCCAACCCTGGCTAACTACACCCATAGTTCCCCAGAGACCATAGCTAGCACCTTTAATAACTTTTTCACTGAAACAATCCAATCCCTAGCAAATCAACTAACCCCCTCTAACTTAAACCACATGCCTAATCTACCTAATAATCACCCGGAATTTAGCTTTCAACCAATATCGACTAGTTTAACAAAACACTTCTAAAAAAACTAAAACCTACCACCCTCGCTGCTGACCTCCTTCCTGCAGAGTACCTACAAATAGCTGCAGATGCCATTGCATATCCCATATCTAGCCTCATCAACAGAACCTTATCTGAAAATGCTATCCCCTCCCTCTGGAAAATATCTCACGTCATCCCACTCCATAAAGATGGTAGCTCCTCAGACATATCCAACTATAGACCCACTGCCATTCTTTCCCCACTAGCCAAAATAATGCAGAAATGTGTACACAAGCAACTAATGCAATACCTTTCACAGAATAACTTACTATCCGACTCCCAGCATGGTTTCAATTCATACCACAGCACCACCTCAGCCCTCCATTCCTTTACTACTGCCATAAACCAAAACAGGAATGACAATAGGCTAACCTCTGTCCTCTTTCTTGACCTATCAAAAGCTTTTGACATGGTCAAAATGAACTTCTCATTCTTTCACTAAAATCTATTTCCCTCAACAAGCCTGCTATCCAGTGGTTCCAGAGCTACCTGACTGGTAGACAGCAGGCGGTACTATGGCAGAGCAAACTCTCCAGCCAGTTACCTCTCACACTTGGTGTCCCTCAAGGGTCCATACTATGTCCACTACTCTTCTCTATTTTTATCAACAACCTCCACACTGCTATCCCTAAAGCCACCTGCATTCAATACACAGATGATTCCACTCTCATCTGCTCAGCCACCCCCCCCCCATCCGACTTGCAAATCTTAACCAAAATACATTTAACACTATCGAGAACTGGCTCACCAACCAATGCCTCCTTCTGAACCCCAATAAAATGAAACTTCTACTTTTCTCTCCCATAAGTAGATCCACCACACTTTCATTCTCTGTCACATCTAATAATGGTACCACTATTTCCCCAGATAATCACACTAAACTGCTAGGGGTTATAATAGACAATAATCTCAAATTTGACCTACAGGTCAGCAAAACCATACAGACCATCAATAAGAAGCTTGGATCACTGTATAGAAACAAGAAATTTTTAACCCCACTGGCTAGGACTGCAATCACCAGATCACACCTACTCTCTACTCTTTTATATGCCTCGTCTGTACTCTCAAACTTCAACAAATCCGAACTAGGTAATCTGTCCCATAGCTACAATCATACTGCCAGATTCGCCACTGGCTCCACCTATAGAACTCACCACTGCCAGAACCTTAAACAACTAGAGTGGCTAGAACTGCCCAGCTTAATTCAAATCTTAATAGCGCACAAAATTTTGTACCACCCTGAGGATACCCCCTCACTTAAAAATATTATTAAGCCATATAACAACCTAAGATCCCTACAGTCAGCTGATAAACTACTGGTCCAAACCCACAAAGCTAATATCTCTGTTGGTGAATCCTTCTTTGCCAACTTCATTGGCAAAACCTGGAATTCGTTGCCAAACTATATAACCCTACAATCCTCCAAAAGTCTCTTAAAAAAAAACCTCAAACAGTATCTCAAAGTGAATTGGCTATACCCATGTACCAACCCTGATTAAGTTATAAACTAAAAGCATATTCTGCAATTATCATAACTTGTAACTACATCACCAAGCTCTGCTTCCAATCTGATGTCTCTTACTTTTAATTGTCTGTCCATGAGAATTGTGAGACCCTACTAGGGAACACTACTAACCCATTGTATATAATCACTTTGTTTTTATAATTGTTTGCTAACTTCTGTGTAATCTATGTAAGTTTGTATATGTGTATCTTTTCTCCCCGGGCCTTCGCTGAAAATGAACATGTATCCAGTTTGACTATCCCGGTAAACAAATGTAAATAAATATTGTTACTCCTAGTAGTTTTGTACTAGGTTCAACATTAATGGGGGTGTTATTCAGGGATAGTATGGAAAATGTTGATTTAAGGTGGGTAAAGTTCTTTGGGAGAAATAGTAAGAGTTTTGTTTTTTTTAAGGTTAAAAATTAGCTGGTGGTCACAAAGGCAGGATTCGACTGAGTTAAAAGATGCTTGAGTTACAAAGATAAGGTCAGATGGAGTATCTGCAATGATGATGACGGTGAAGTCATCTGCATAGTGTACAAGGGATGACTGTGGACAGGATGTGTAGAGTAGATTATTGAATATACTGAAAAGTAATGAGCCAAGGAGAGAAGCTTGGGGGATGCCCATTTTGACAGGAAGAGGAAGGGAGAGATCTGAGAGCCATCTCACTGATTGCGGACAGTCAGTGAGATGGCTGGAAAATGAGATAACAGTAGAAGCAGAGAAGTTTAGGTTAGCCAGTTTGTTCTGCAGAAGAGGGCGAGAGACTGCATCAAAGGCATTTGACAGGTCAAGGAATTGGCAGGAGACCAGCTTATTATTGTCTTTGGCTAGAAAAATAGTATTAATGAAGGATATAAGGGCAGTTGTAGTACTATGTTTAGAGTGAAGGCCATGCTGTGCAGGTGTGAGCAAGTTTTCCTGAAGAAGGTATTTCATGATCTGCTTGTGTATGCATTTTTTCAGTATTTTTGAGAGTGGTGAGAGGATTGCGATGGTTCTGAAGTTTGTAATGTCAGCGGCGTTACCTCCTTTGTGAATGGGCATGGTATAGAATTCTTTCCAGATAGCTGGGACCTTAGATTCTGAGATGGAGTGATTAATTAGGATTGATACATGGAGAGCAAGGGATTCAGCAGCAATTTGTAGGAAATAGGGAGGCAGGGTGTCAGGAGAAGAAGAGCAGGGTTTAAGTTTAGAGAGCAAGGATTTTATATAGTTAGGGGTTATTGTTGTAAGAGAAAACGTGGTAGAAGAGTTGGGAGTGGGAGAGGATTTGGAAATGTTAGTTGTGTCAGTTGTAGAGGGGAAGGAATTTATCAACTTAGATATGTATTCAATAATAGGATTTGAATAAGGCAGCTGTTTCTTCTGGTGAGTTGTTTAGGTAGGGGTTTGGAGAGGAAGGGTAACCAGGGTGCAGGATTTGGTTTATAGAGTTCCAAAATGTCCTGGGATCTGTTGTTTGGGGAGTTGAACACAGGCTCTGAGATGAAATAAAAGAGAAAAACTTTACTAAACTGTATTGAGGCAATAAAGTTAATACTTATTATAAAAAGTAGAAATTCTTTTTATCTTTGTTGGTGTGCTTTTTTGCCTGATTTCTTAGCTCTTTATATTTTTGCAGATGGGAAGGGAACTTAGTTTTTACCCACATTTTCCATGACGTGTCTCTAGTTTCTTTCGTGTGCTGGTGCGATTGCTGAGCCAAGGGGATATATTAGATTTGATACAAACAGTGTGGAGTGGAGTTAGAGAGTTAAGGATGTTAAGGAAAGTAGAGTTGAAAGAGTGGACAGGTTCATCAAGGGGGAGAGAGGTTAGATGTGTCCAATTTATCCTTGAGAGGA
Source organism: Protopterus annectens (assembly GCF_019279795.1). NCBI lineage: Eukaryota > Metazoa > Chordata > Ceratodontiformes > Protopteridae > Protopterus > Protopterus annectens. The sequence continues at coordinate 286,086,464 of NC_056726.1, read as the reverse complement.
GGGCATTAAAAGCCTCAGGGCAGAAAGTGGATAGTTTCTGACAGGTTATGTATCTGTGAGGCCTAGTGAAATGAGGAGTGTATCTAATAACTTTCACAGGGGAGTGATTGCTTAGGGAGTCAGGTAGAGTCTCAGGTTTATGATGTTTGTGGGGATCTGTGACTGTAATCCATTTGATGAGAGAGCTGGGGTTATGTAATCTATTTGTATGGGTGGGGGTTGAGATAAGTTGTACAAAACCATGTAATCTGATGCATGTAGTTGATTCATAAACTTTCTTGACATCTCTCTACTCTTATACTTTCTCCGTATTCTCTTGCAATGACTCACTGTGGTCCTTCTTCCATCTCTTTATGTAGATACACTACATTCATGCATTATGAACCTTGATAGATATACATTAAGTCATACATCACTAGAATATATGTCATTTATTACTTCTATATTTACATGATTATATTTTTTTACTGTTGTGTTAGATCATTTATTGTAACAGTACTAATGGATTGCTCTGTTATGTATATTAATATTTTCTTTGTATGTTATTTTGTGGAGCTTTTCTCCCCAGGCTTCCACTGAAAATGTGCTCACTCCAGGCTTAGTGGGCTTTCCCAGTTAACAAATGCATTAAATAAATAAATAAATAAATATTAACTTTATTGCCTCAATACAATAAGACAGTTTAGTAGAGTTTTTCTCTTTTTTTTCCTTTCAGCGCCTGTGTTCATTAAATCCGACCCCGATATTGCAGGAGCTCTGCCACAAGGACCACCTCCCAAATGTTTTTTACTGAGAATTTTGTCTTTGTACAATGTAAGCAAATTTAATTTGAAGAACCTTGCTGTGTATTAACTAGTCCAATACATACATGGCTGTGCTGGAAATTGGCTTTATTCACCCCCACCCAGAATAAGTAGTCATTGCACACTCTAAGGACCACTTACTACATAGGGCACTGTCCTTTCTCTTGACCAATAGATTACATTGTATGTTTCAGTTACTTAGTCTTCCTAGCTAACACGTTTCTGCATTCAGGAAATGAAAGAAAACCTGTTGTACTTTGTACATCTCTGTTAATTGTTTTGTATTGGATATACACTGATTACTCTCTGTTATAATTTGACCTGAGTGTGGAAGCTCATGGAAGCCTGCTATGCCTGGCTTCACTTCACACATTATCTCTCAGCACAAAGCAAGAAATTCAACAGACATTACTAACTTTAGACCTATAGCAATCATATCCAGTTCTCCAAAATGCTTGAAAAATGTATTCAATAACAATTGCTGAACTATCTCCTGCAGGAAGAACATTGTTCCTGTACACAACATGGCTCCTGTCCTTCCCAGAGTAATAACACTTCACGTCTAACTTAGATACTGTCAATAAAGCTAGAGATAAAGGCAAACCAGTCTCCCTCTTATTTGTAGACCTATCTAAAGCCTTTGACATAACAAACTTCTACTTCAAATGTCCTCATTAGGTCTTTGTCAGCCAACTTTTTTATGGTCCAAAACTAGATATCCAGTAGGTACCAGTCAGTAAAATGGCACTCCACCATCTTTCCATACCTCCAAGTCACCACCAATGTACCACAAGGCTTTAACCTTGGTCCTTCTTCTTTAACATTCTCACCAACACCCTGCACACATCCAATCATCCCTAATATAGAAAGCAGATGGCTACATACTCATTTGGACATCTTACAGTGTGACACACCTCCCAAAATTACTCAGAAAGCTGTAACAGCAACTGAAACATGGTTCTGTAACTCATAACTCATGCACAACTGTAAAAAAAAAAAGGAAAACTAATACTTTTTCCTCAAATCCCTCTCCCATGAAAAAACACAATTTAAAGTATTCTTTCTCGACAACACAACCATTGAAGTCACTTCTCATAGCAAATTATTAGGGATGACAGTGGATGATAATCTTAAATTTGATCTGTATTTACAAAATTGCATAAGAAAAACTTGTCAAAAACAAGGGATGTTTTATAGAGCCAAAAACTTTCTCACTGATGCAACTAAAGCTATACTTGCCACTACCTATCTCCTCCACACTCTTCTTTATGTCCCATCCTTACTAACATTCAGGTATCACAAAATTCAAAACTTGAACAATGCTATCACAAAACTGTTATATTTTCAGCAAATACCCCTTTCAGAACCCTCCACTGTATAGCAGAATAAAAACTAAATTGGTTAGCACCACCCCATCAACTAACATATATGCAGCTTCTTACCACCTATAAAATTTTCCAGAATCCATCTGTTTGAATAGCACTAAATAACATTCCACACAACTATGTTTCCAATCAGTTATTATGATCCAATGAAAGAAAAAAAACATCCCATCTGTCCACAAGCCTATCAAATCTGTAGGGCGCTGTCTGTACTCATACCATGTTGCTAAGGCTTGGAACTCATCTCTATCCATCAGGTCAATAACCTCCCTTCTATCCTTCCAAATCATTCTGAAAGATGTCCTATCAAAAATTTGGTGCTATTCTTGGTTAACATTAAGATAAATTATATTCCTAAATGTGGACAAATACCTGTTCATACCTTATATCTCCTTCCTCTCTCTTCTTCAATCACTTCCTTACTTTTAACAATGTGTCTCCATAGGCCTGCTTTTCTGTCACTTCGTATTACAATTCTTGTTTGTATTCTACTAACCTACCTTTAATTTCTCTATAAACTGGCTAAAACTCTCTAGTTATTAAATCATTGTCATATAACTTATATCTATTCTTAACCAATGTTTTCATATTATGTCTAATTTGATATAATTATTTAAACTGTACTTGTTTTTGTATTATTTTTAAAGTCTGTAAAATTATTGCTCGTAAATGTTTTGTAATACTTTGGACTGTTTCTCCCTCGACCTCTGATGAAAATGGATTGCTACCTAGTCAGACTTTTCTGATAATCAAATGTAAAAAAAAAAAAAAAAAAAAAAAAAACCTAAATAAATAAATAAATAATATGTAGAGAAATACATATGTTTGCAAGTAAATATATGACAGGAATATGAACTGTCATGCAGTCATAAACTAACATACAGCCATAATTGAACTCATAACACTATGTCAAAACATCAGGCTACAAACAGGATAATTATCTCAGCACACCACATAGGAACTCCTAGTTTTGTACTTCATGCAAACTAATACATATTACATTAACTGTTCCACAGTACTGCCTTTAGTAGGACTTTTTCTGTATTCCCATAGTGCAGCAGATTTAAGCACATTAGCAAGAAAGTAACCACGCCACTGAAGATTAAATGGAAATCTTCAGCTTTTCACAAGAAAAAGTTAAACAACATTCACTGTCACTCACCATCGCTGTGTCATGCCAAACTCTGCACAAACGCTGAGGACATAAAGTGAAGGCTTTTATATGGGCCATTTTTGGCCATGTGTGCGTGTTGTGTGTGAATCTAGTTTTTGACCAGATAAATGAGTGAAAAAGGGGTGGATAGGAAATTGGGTTGGCAAGCAGAGGATAGCACACATGGAAAAATACAAGAATTTGCAGGAAGGCCATGGAGAGCACCATAGCTATCCACTTCTTCACAATGTACAATTCTACACACCATTTCATGACTTTGCAGAGTCATCACACCAGTGATAGGTGACAATAAAGGAATAATATTGTATGGCCAATTGGACCTAATCAATTGTATCAGGATGAAACACAGGTGAAATGGAGAGCTGTGTATGGGGCATAATGATTTTGTGGGACAAGTATCCATTTTTTTCTTTTTTTGGAAGAGACAAAAATGTTTGTAAAGTTGTTTAGGAATGAGAGGACCAGGTAGGTAGGGTAGGTTAAGAAGCATCCACAGACATAAAGGACATATAAGACAGGCAGGGATAGTGATGGAGAAAAAAGATTGGAGGAACACCATGATTGGGGATAGGTAGGGGACATCAGAGGCACACCAATGTCCAGTATGAGAACAGTGAAAAAAAAAAACACTGTCATTGCTGTCTCCTGCTGCAACTCCCTGATTCAGTGCTGGACATGGCTTTTTTTCTTTGCAGTATGATGCAGGACCTTTAAAACCCTGTTGATATGTGCATCTATGTCCCTGCCCATTATATCTTTCCCAGCCCTGTCAGCTTTTGCTGGGTGAAAAAAATGCCTCCTCCATTAGTACTGCACCTGTAAGGTACCACTCCACCAGCAGCCAGGGCAGAGCTACCTGATGTACGTAGAACAGGTTGGGCAGTGGTTGTAGAAACAACACTGAGAGGTTGTGACCCTGCAGTGCTGGGTTTCTGTGCCATCATCTGTGGAGGTATGGCAGACCAAGTTATGCAAATGACAGATTGTTAATCATTTACAACCCCCCAAAAAAGAGACAAGGGTTGGGGGCAATGGCAAGTCACAATCCTGCATAGTTTAAGCAAACTTTTATTTGGTAATACATAATTTTGATAAATTTACTGTTGTACATCTTTGTAACATCCATATATGATGGAAAGGTATTTTTGTGTTAATAAATAAAACACACACACACACACACACACACACACACACACACATGTATATATATATATATATATATATATATATATATATATATATGAAACAGCTGCCTTTATTTCACAAGTTAATCTTTTTTGGTGTACCTCATAGTTTGCAGCTATCTCCTCTGCAGTTTTAGAGAACAAAAAAATATATATATCATAAAAGCATAGTGAGTGACTGCATTAGCTGGCCAGATAATCACTGCCATTTAATAGACATGCAATGGGTCAGTATACTTACATAATTGAGGGTGTTCCCAGTCTTAACTTCAGCCTCCCATTGGCTTAGGATAGTCTGCTTGTGCTTTTTAAGGTCATTGTAGTGGTGATGACATTGTTCCCCCATTGCGTGGAAAGCCAGTCGCATTGAAGACATCCTTGGCTTAGTTATTCCAAGCTTCTGTCTTATACTGAGACTCAGTATAATACCCCTGCAGCAGTCTACATTGCCAAGTATGTTTGAGTCACTTAAGGCAACTTAAACTAAAATTTTCACTTTTTTCCTTAGGTAGTGAACCATGTTTTTACTCAGTCAGATGGAGAGGAAATGTACCTTCAAATGGAAAAAAATGGAAATGTAAATATTAACAATCTGTCATTTGCATAACTTGGTCTGCCATACCTCCACAGATGACAGCACAGAAACTCAGCATTGCAGGTTTCAACTTTCTGCTAAGAAGTTAACTTGAGTGTTTCAGCCATTACACACAGAGCTATCTGAGGAGGAGGAGCTAATCTGTGATATATAGCAACAAGTAGCCTGTTTATTTGCTTATTTGTAGTAGTTATTGCTTATTTTAGATACTTATAACAATTTTATGGTATATTGCATACTTATTCTGTATTTCATAGCTATTGGCTCACTTGTGATAAACATTTCTGTAGTCTTTTTTGCTTAAATAGCTTAGGTGGTAGCTGTAATATTGTACATATTCCTGATTGTGCTTGTGATAAACATTTCTGCAGTGTGTTTTGCCTAAAATAGTTTAGGTAGTAGCTGTAATATTCTCCATTTTCCTGATTGTGTTGTGGGCCTAGTTGTTTGTTAGAGGCTGTTTTCTGAGCTCATTGTCCAGGCCATCAGAGCAAAGACCACACCCCACTTTAGTGAGAGTTTAGTGTTTATGGTCATTGTCTAGTTGGGTTGTCAGGGCTAAGGCTTGGAGAAAGCACCTCATTGGTCTTTTGAACATTTTTTTTAAAGTTGTTTCAGGTTTCAACTTTCTGCTAAGAAGTTAACTTGAGTGTTTCAGCCATTACACACACAGCTATCTGAGGAGGAGCAGCTGATCTGTGATATATAGCAATACGTAGCCTGTTTTTTGCTTATCTGTAGTAGTTATTGCTTATTTTAGATATTTATAGCAATTTTATTGTATATTGTATACTTTTATTATATTTTATAGCTATTGGTTCACTTGTGATAAACATTTCTGTAGTGTTTTCTCCCACCCACTCTCCCTATTGGCATCTTGTCTTTATACCTGCTGGCCTTGCTGTTGCCCACTCCTACTCTAAATTTGATCTTGGACACTGCTCCCAGTCTAGTGTCATTAGCTCATTCTACCTAATACAGAGAGAATTCCCTTCTGTTCCTCCTTTCTCCCTTAAAAACATTGTCTGACTATCCTTGTGTTCTGACTCTGCTTCTTAAACATCTTGGAAATATAGAGTATATTTTAGTGCATTTATTAAAACTGTATTTGCCTTAATATTGTTACAACTCAAGTGCTCTAGGTTGCACTGCATCTGTATTGTTTTAGTGTGTTTTAGCTGTTTTTTTGTATATATAGACTTTTCTGTATATGTAGACTAGCTACTTATTCTAGTGTATTACTGCCTCTTAAATCGTTTTTCAGTTGCGCACTTGCCTTGCATCCTTTAAAAAGTTTTAAATTGCTAATTTTATAGAGTTTTAATTGTATTTCCTGTTTAGGGCTACACACTCAAATGTGTTAGCCTTTTCTGTGTTTATTTAGTGCATTATTGCATTGTTTTGCCTGTTTTAACCAAAAAAAAAATATCTTGTTTGCTCATTTCCTGCCTTTCCTAGCTAGTATAGTCCAGATCCCAGGCTTTGCTGGTTTCAGGACTTTATTTTTTGTGTTCAGAGCTATCCGGACCTTGCTGTGGTAGAGGGAAGTCCTACTGCTTACCGGTGGGAGTAGTGAGCATTGTACTGCCTGTCTAACACTAGAGGAGTGGTTTCCAGCTCTGAAATTGTAATTTTAGCCATTTTGGGCTGATTTCTGTCCCTTTCAATGTTCTGGCTTAAAAACGCACGAGTTTGCGCATTTTTTGCATTGTGCAGCACCGCCGGGCTACTATTAAACTATTCCAGGTGCCAGAAAGTCTGCTCTTCAAATTCTCCCTTAGAACTAGCTGGTTTCTCAGTAGTAGCACTAAAATCTGAACCCCCGTGACTAGTACTTGCTCTAAAACCTGCTGGAAAGCACTAGTAAGCCTTAAACTGATACAAGCACTCAGCTCTCCTTGTTAATAAGGACAAATTAATCATAGGCACTAAACAGCCTATAATTGCAAAGTACCTTGCAAAGGTAAGGAAAAACAGCTCTTGTACTTTACAAAAAAAGCACCTTAACAGACATATCCAAGGGTCAGCTTCCAGTGATTTCTCCTGTCCACCTGGTGAATCTGGGCATACTGGGGCAATGGGGCAACTGCCACATGTACACAGACAATCCTCTCCTCCTACCACCCAACACTACAACATGCGAGAGATGCACTTACATAGCCAAACTGGAAGCAAAGCTCTCTCTAGCCAAGATTGTGCTAGACAGTCAAGATGAGAACGTTAACACCTGCACTACACCTCAAGCAACACATAGCCCTTCAAAACCTACACCATCAACACCCACACATAGCAACACTTAAACCAACATATGTGGAGGCCCTTAACATTAACCTGCCCAAGCAACAAGGACCTCCGAAGCTGAAACACAAACAAACACCATTTACAACCAAAGTGACACATCGCTCACAACACCAGTGTGCCACCCAACAATAGCAAGACAACTAAGGCAAGACAATGTACCCAACACTTTAGTCATAGGTGACTCTATAGTCACCCACATATGCGGAGGCCCTTAACATTAACCTGCCCAAGCAACAAGGACCTCCGAAGCTGAAATGCAAACAAACACCAGTCACAACCAAAGTGACACATAGCTCACAACACCAGTGTGCAACCCAACAACAGCCCCTAAGGCAAGACAATGTACCCAACACTTTAGTCATAGGTGACTCTATAGTCAGGCACATTGATGTCTCACTCACCAGGCTAAACAAGGAGAAAATTACAGTCAGCTGTCTGTCGGGTGCCAGGAACTGCCACATAATGCATGCACTCAAGTCACTCCAGAACAAGTACAAATATGACTCTGTCATTGTCCATGTTGGAGTGAATGACTTGAGATGTACCTCCCTGGACAGCATGAAAAGAGACATGGAAGAAATCTCGGATATTCACACCCCCAGCCTAGTTGCCCAACACAATGCATCTGAAATTCTCCAGGTGCAACTAACACTAGGTAAGACTGTAATCCAAATTGTAGCTTGCTACAGATCCCCCACCATGCCCCAAGATTCTTACTACACCTTTCTAAACATACTGGACAATATTAAGATGCAACCAAACACTCTAATACTGGGTGATTTCAACTACCTTGGCATTAACTGGGAAAACTACCAACACCTTTTCTCAACGTTCTTGGAATTCATAAATTCCAATGCCCTGGATCAACTAATCCATTGTCCCACCAGGGGCTCCAAAATCCTAGACCTGGTCATTACCAACATGGGAGATAGATGCTCCACACCAGTGGTCACCTCCTCATTGATCAGGTCTGACCATAAGCAAATCATCCTTGACATCCACATGCCACCCTCACCCCCCAGTAAGGACACCTCTTTAAAAAACTTCTCCAAAGCCAACTTCAGGCTACTGAAGTCAGAAGTGACAAACTTCACAACACCCATGCAGACGGGATCTGGAAGTTCAACTGCAGAATCCTACACTAAGGCACTGTATGAGCACATCCACTCGTGCATGAATTGTGCTCTCCCAAATAGAACCAAGACGCTCTCCTCCAAAAAAAAGGAAGCCAATCTGGTGGTCCCCTACCATAAACAAACTATACAACAGAAGAAAGAGATGGTTGCAGAAAAGAGGAAAATCCCATGATGCAAAAAACTTCCTTACCAGCCTCAGTAAGAAGCTGAGATCACTCATAGAATCCTCCAAAGCTAGTTACGAAAATAAAATTGCCAAAAACTCCAAAGACAACCACAAGGCATTCTCTAGTTATGTCAAGAATCTAAACGACAATACTCAGATATACTCTGAGCTACAACAGAATGGCATTAAATACACTGATCCCAAGGATATTGCCAATATCTTGGCAGATTGATTTATTGTAAACTTCACTCCCTCACCCCCTAAAGGGCCCATCTCAATACCAAAATATTGCCAAATTCCAGTAATCACGGCCACACAGGTAGAATCCACACTCTCCAAAGCTAAGAATACAGCATCCATGGGACCAGATGTCATCCCGGGCTGTGTACTACATGAACTACAAAATGAACTTGCACCTCACCTAAGTGTCATGCTTAATCATAGCCTCACCTCAGGCTTCATGCCCACTGAGTGGCACACAACTACAGTTATCCCACTCCACAAAGGGGGATCCATCTTGGATCCCAGGAACTACCATCCCATCAGTCTGAAGAGCCTGATCTGCAAGTGCATGGAATGCATTATTATGGAACTTATAAACAAAGACATTGGCAACCTTCAAAGACTAGACCCCACCCAGTTTGGGTTCGTCAAGGGCCGATCTTGTCTCCCGAACCTGATTGACTTCTTCAAATCAGTCTCCAGAGCTGTGGACGAGGGTAAGGCAGTCCACACAGCTTATCTGGACCTCACCAAGGCCTTCGACACCATCCCCAAGTCTGGAATCATAGATAAACTTACTGAGCTGGGCATAAATCCCTACATCACTCGATGGGTTGCCAACTCGCTTACTGACAGAACACAGACTGTAAAAGTAGCCGACTCCAAATCCAGCTCCAGACACGTGACAAGTGGAGTAGCTCAGGGTCCAGTCCTAGGACCGCTTTTGTTTAGCATCTACTTCTCTGAAGTACAGGCCAACACTAAGGGACTCTGGCTAACAAAGTTCACAGATGACTGCAAACTGGAAGCCGTTATTGAATCCCAAAATGATGTGGATATTCTACAAAAGGGCCTTACAGAAACAGATGCTTGGTGCCAGAGCCATGGGCTCAAGTTTAATGCTACGAAATGTATAGTTATCCCCTTTGGGAAAAGCCATGTAGCCATGAATTACCAAATAGGTGGCAGTACACTAAACACTGAAAGTGTGATGAGATATTTAGGGATACAGGTGGACAGTGGTCTCATCTTCGATAACCACATGACCACAACAGTCAGAAAATCCTTTTATGTGGCACACCTCATCACTAAGGACTTTTCATCCAGACAAAAGGAGGTCATTGTCCCACTGTACTCATCCCTCATTAGACCCATTATAGAGTACAATGCTCCATTTGGTATGTACCTCACAAGACATCTGCAACAGCTGGAAAGGCCAAAGAAATGCCTCACTAAAAGAACCACAGGCCTAAAGTAGATACCCTATACTGACCATCTAAAAAAACCTCCACCTATACTCTGTGGCATATAATCTACTCAGAGACGATCTCTGCTTAACATACAAGGCCATGTCAAACCCTGAGCTGTTGGACATGCTCCACTTAAAGAAATCCCAATCCCTCAGAGACACACCCTCCAGGGATCTAAACCTTGTCATCACAATGAACAAAACATGCTGGAGGGATAGGTTCCTGACCCAGAGACTCCCCATACTCTGGAATAGACTGCCCATACTTGTCAAGCAGAGCGCCTCCTTGGTGCTTTTCAAAAGGAACCTTGATGATTGGATGGGAGATAGGAAATTCACCCTGGGGATCATAGGTTCATAGGTTCATAGGTTCATACTAGGCGCCCTTCTAGACAGGGGTCCAGGGAAGTAAATATTGTGGGAAGAAATATCCAGGGAATTGTTATGGCTAGGCTTGTATAGGCCATAGGGCTGATAGCCTAGTACCAGCCTATGAACCTATGAACCTATGATTTATGGCAAAGACATATATTAGCAAGGTGATAAAGAGTTTAGATGTAATGATAATGTGACATTGCATCACATCACATTGAAACTGTGACACAAACATGTTAAGAACATTGTCCTTAAACATTTGACTGTGAATGTCTGGATGACTGAGATATTTCCAATTGTTAGCATAGACATGTACTTGCATGGTGTTAAACAAAGACTGCAATGACTAAAAGTGTCTCCCTTTCTTTCTGTCTGGTGCATGCTTTGATTATCTGTCCTTTCATAATAGCAATGCTGTCTCTGTTTTCATGTCATATGTTATCTTTAATAATACTTATAGTACTCCCTTTAATATAAACAACCTTTCCTACTAAGAGACAGTAACCATCATCATTTAAGCCAGTGTTTGAATGTTGGGACTGTTATTCCCCTAAATCAGTCAATTCACCTGCAGCCCTTTTTTAAGTATCTTCTCCCTGACACACCCTTAGCAGGTGTATAGCAAAGTGAGGATAATGTGAAAGCTGATTGCTCCTGTGGACCTTGCATTGCTAGGGTGTGTGCATGTAATTGTGTAGGTCCTTACAACATGTTTACATTCCCTACACTTTGTGCAGTTTTTGGTATTCAGAATGCTAATTATTTGAGACCTTATTAACATAATCACAGTGCTCAGGGCTGACTCTGGTCTATATATAAAGCTAATGGTCTTGCTAATGTTCTTGCATTGAACTGGGGAAAGTGTTTTGAAACAGAGCTTGATACTGCAAGTAAAACAAGACTTTGCAAGCTTTGTCTTTTTTCTACAGTGCTGTATTATCTAGGTATAGTGCTATTTTTAGTAGTGCTTCAATGTAACATTAAAAGCTGAAGTGCATTGACTGCTGAAAAGCATTTATATAATTTTAGATTTATTTACTATTCCCCCTTTATTTTGCCATAACCATGTCTGCATTTCTACAATTACGCTATGAAATGCTTCATGACCAATTTACTATTATTATTTTGCTCTGTATATAATGTTTTCACACTAAGTGCAGATTATTGTATTGTACTTATGTAGTAAGGTCTAGTATTTTTATCTGTGTGAGCAGGAAAAGAAAAAGTGGTGCATGTGCATTTATAAGGGACTGAACTTCATAGTGGTGGCTATAGCAGTTGGAACATTTTGCATTTATATTGTTACTGCAGCAATGTATTACAAATTTTACATCTGTATAATATCTATTACAGAAGTTTTATAAGATCTGTGCTTATATTTCATTTTCAAATATACTTTTTGGGGGGATATGGGAGTTAGTGAGGAGTGGATTGGGTGGGGGGATTAAGTAGGCTTGTTGAGGGATTGCTTGGGGGGATTGAGGTTAGTAGGGGGGAATGGAGGCTTGTGGCCTATCACTTGTATGTAGTTAAAAGTGAAAAGTTAACACATAGAAATTGTTTATGTGCATGTAGGTTGCATAAATTCACAAATAACTGAGCTGGCAGCCATCCTGTATGTTTATTATATATGCAATTATGTGTGTGTCTGTTTTCTATTTCTTCTTATACAGGGATATGGCACCGAAGAAGATATCTGTACCCCATAAGCCACCTTATAGTGAAGCAGGAAATTAGGTAATTATCCTTGCCTTCAATTGCCATGGAGATTTTCTGTTAGGGAGAAGTAGAGGTAGTCAATGACCTTAATGCAGTTGGAGGCCATGGGAGATCCTACTCCAAGAAAAGACAGTGGGCGGCTGACAAGATAACCTCTACGCACCGTAGGACTGCTGTAATTGCCGGGAAACAGGTGGCTTGGAGGGATTGTCTTGCTACTGAAGCGCTACTAACTGAAACTGAGGAATTCATAGTTCCTGTCTACTGCCAGTGATCAAGATAGCTCATCAAGGGGTTCCACCAGAATCCTCGATGCTCATGTAGATGCGTATAACAGACACAGAGTGTCACAATATGACCTTCAAGGCATGCAAGAAGCAAAAAGTGCCATTGTTTTATCTTTATAAGCATATATGTCAGATTTATATATACATATATATATTTATATATATATATATATATATATATATATATATATATATATATATATATATATATATATATATATATATTTATATATATAGATACACTAGACAATCTCGACTTACTGAAATCTCGAATTTCAGTACATCGAGACCGAATAGTGGAAAGTGCAGTTACTCGAAACTACACTATGCCGAATGCGGAAGTGTTGAATCCGGAAATGTTGAATCTGTCACTATCGTGGTGTCGCGTTCATTACGTGTGGTGCGGTTTGTGGATTTATCTGGGGTTTCAGGTAATTGTTTGAGGATATTGGGTAGGGATTTTATTGTGTGTGAGTGTGTGCGGTGGTGTTTTTTGTGTGTTTTTGTGTTTAGTGCGATCTCAGAGTTAGAATATATAAGTAGGGGGTGTGGGGGGGCACAGCTCCCCACACGTGGGGGGTGCAAGGGGGCTTGCCCCCCTGCTTATAGGTAGGTTAGGTGTGTTTCTGTGTGTTATGTTTGTTTAGTTAGGTAGGTGTATGTGTGTGTGATTATGTCTTGGTTTGTGTGTGTGTGAATGGTCGCGGTTGTGGTATTCGTGATTGTGGGTTTTTGTGTATGTGGGTTTTCGACTATTCAGTCTCAAAATACTGAAATTCGACATTTCAGTACTTCGAGATTGTATAGTGAATCCATATATATATATATATATATATATATATATATATATATATATATATATATATATATATATATATAGTTCTAGGGCGTAACAGCGAAAAGACCGACTTCACCGTGAAAACACTGACACAGAAATGATCGACACAAACCACGGACATTTCACAGGTAGGGTTTAAAATAAGCTAATCAAGCCTACCATGTTCAGGTAAGGTGGCAGTGTTATGCATGTGTTAAATTTAAACCCCTTACCTGAACATGGTAGGCTTGATTAGCGAATTTTAAACCCCTTACCTGTGAAATGTCCGTGGTTTGTAGTGTCGATCATTTCTGTGTCGGTGTTTTCGCGTCGGTGAAGTCGGTGTCGGTCTTTTCCTTGTCGCTGTTACATCCTAGAACCATATATATATATATATATATGTATAAAGAGAGAGAGAGAGACATATATATATATATATATATATATATATATATATATATATATATATATATATATACTATTGATACTGTGTGAGTCAGAATACAGTCATTCAGAAGGAGTGGAGTTTGCTTTGGGTTTGGGAGGAGCAGCCAAATGTTCATTAACTTTTTTATGAGAGCCTTTTTAATTTGCACTTGGGAATGGCACTGTTCTCTTTTTCTTGTTTCATTTGCATTGTGATACTTAGCAGACTTCTTTTCTTTCCATTCCTGTCATGAAGGCACTTATGGATTGCAGGCTACAAGCACACCTACACATGGTAAGCACACATTTTTGTTTATTGTTAATTTATTGTTAATACTGTATATAAGTTATATTCAAGCCTCTATGACAGTAAAGTTTTTGTAGCTTTAGCATGTATTATGAAGTTTAAAGTGCCTTTATTATAAGGAAAATCTGTAATCCGTTTTATTCTACCATTTTCTGTTTGTTGTGTTTATTTCTTGTTATCATAGGTGAGCCTGAGAAAACCACTGTGGAACTCCTACCACCTGAGGATGCAGTATCAGTAGCCTCTAATGTTAACAGTGATGATAAACAGGCACAGTTTTTATGGTGCAGAGGGTCAGTCTAACACTGAGGTTGTGACTTCTACATCACCTTCCCATGTTTTGGATGCAGTCAGTATGCCTATGCATACCCAGGAGGCAGACCTCTGATATAGGACAGGTTGACATAGTTGATCTAGCTAGACACTTAATCAATGACAGCTGGTTGCAGAGCCAATTGTATCTCCTGGTAGCTATCCTAAGGGAGTGGCACCAGACAGGAGAGTTGGTAAGGGTGCTTGGAGTAAGCCTGTTGTCCACTTTCCTCTTGAAGCTGGTGTGTCATTTGGTACCACCGAATGCATGTGTAGGGCTGTAGTGGGGGCACAGTTATGTTTCACCAGGACCTCAGAAGAGATAGTACCACTACTAAACATCATGCATTCTGATATGAGTGACTCCCTGTACCTTGTGGGAAACTCCTTAGAAAGATGAATGACACACTGGATTTTGTGATAGAATGTCTGTTAGAAGAGGGGGTGAATCCATCTGGCCTGAGAACTGCACCATCATCTGGTGTTAGCATATGCAGCCATGCAAGATTTCACTATTGCAATGACACTACATCCACTGCTCCATCACTGAGGATGGTGTCGACACCCAGACATGATAGGCTACAGGGTCATGGTTCTGGAAGTAGACCTGATGAGAGCTAGTCTAGCAGACATCACTCATCTTCAGGTAGCACTCCTAATCTCTAAAGAGGGCTGTGGAAGTGCCAGTGGAACTCATGGCAGAGGTGTTTTTTGTGGTCGGGGACAATGGTGCTGAACTGAGTAGTCTGCCATGCGCAGCTTATACTTGTCCATGATGCCATGATGTAGTGCTAGCACAGTGTTTGATTGTGTTCATGAAGACACAGACACATAGAAAAAAATACTTGCCCATATCACTTCACACACATGCATAGTATCTAAGTACTTTTGAGTGCGATACATCTGCTGTTACTGGCCTGACCACTGTATACTCAAAGAGATATGTGTGTTCCTTAATTGCACATACTCAATTTATTGGTGTCAGTCTTGACCTCCTTTCCCCTCTGCATCCTGTGCAAATGATGATGACTGTACCCTGCCCTTTACACACGTCTTTATGACTTAGCTTGCATATAAGTCTGATGCATACAGTGGATAGCTGATTCTTGGTTATTCACAAGATTAGATTTATCAGTAAGTATTGCAGAGTTAAAAAGCTGTTGATTTCTTGTTCCTACTAATTTGTGACTGGCTTACTGCTGTATTGTTGTGCTGCATCATATTTCAGTTAGTATTGCCATTACAGGATTGGAAGCATTAGATACTTCAGTCTTGCTTCTTGGTATATTTGAAGTAAAGGTACAATTGACCTGCTCCATGTTAGAGGCATATACATATTTCCTTCGGAAAGTAATCAGTTGAATATATATATTTTTTTACAGGTTTCACACTTACCTTGTCATTACTTGTGTGCTTGAGGGTTGTCCCTGTCTGATGCTATCAGAACACAGCTATTACATGGTTAAGTGAAGGTTGTGGTGTCTGATAGACATCAGGTTTCCTATGTGTATGTGCATGGGATCATGGACTTTAACCTAAGTAGTGATTGTGTGTGCTGTCCTTTGCCTCTTAACTAGACCTGGTATACTCTGCATGCCTCCATCTGCCAGCACCGTCTGCATCTGATGGTCCTCCCTCAGACTCCCTATCTGTACCTGCTGCTGCCGGCCCTGCCTGTGGTCCTTGAAACGATGGTCCTGCTCCTTGTCATCCTTGTTGAAGCTGTCTCCTGAGAATGATATTGTGCAACATGGTACAGACTGTAAGTATTTCAGCACAGCTGCCCAGCTTGTATTGCATTGCACATATTGATATGTCTAGACACTGAAACCTTGATTTACACAAACCACACACACATTCTATGATATTCCTAGTCTGAGTGTGGGCCTTGCTCGGTGTGGATTGTGTGGGTTTCTCATGGGTGTCATGAGCCAATGATTCATTGCATAGCCTGAATGCCCTTGAGGGATGTCACCACTAGCAAACCTGTTGTACAGCTCACAAGTGTGCCATATGTGTGAGTCATGGCAACTGTCTAGGATACCTGCACAGACATTGTAGATGATCCCTCAGGCATTACACACAGCCTGATAGTTTCTGACTGGAAACCTTCTCAGTTGTTGTACCTCCTTCCCTGTTCCCCAAGTGGAGCTTTTGTTTCTATGTATGTGCAATCAATGGCTCCCAAAACTTCAGGGAAGTGTGCTATTGCTAAAATTTCTCCATGCTTCTTGCTCAATCTTTTGTGGTGTTTGTGCAAACCGATATGCTCAATTGCATGTAAAAGCATTGCATTTAAAAACTGATGTAATATTCTAAATGCTGATGCCTGGGATACCCCTAATATATCTCCTGTGGGTCTCTGGAAAGTACCAGTAGCTAATATACCTAATGCTAAACATACCTTTGTTTCTACTGGAATGGGTTCTCCATGATGTTCCTGTGACCCGAGGTGGAGGCTGCAGAGGTTGCCTAATCACTCTGTATCTCTCAACAATTGATGTTTCATGCAGTCCATGATATGTTAATGGGGTATAAACACCCATTCTTCTTGCCTAAGGTGTGGCAGCAGCAGCAGCCTGATCTAAAGCCTGTTGCACATACAGCATAATAATAATAATAATAATAACAGCAGCAGCAACCCCTAATGTGTTTTTTTTCTAAGTGTAATTGTGCCTGTATTCCAAATGGTTTTGGTATACATGGCAAAAGCCTTCACCAAGTGTACAAGATTGTTTTATAGCTTCCTGAATAGCTCCACCATACTGGATTGGTTAATTAGCATGTACTTTGTGTCTTTGTGTTCATTAGCATATTCTGTCCCCATCATTTGGTGTCTCTACACATTGTGTAGATCTGCTCAAGGAATACCAACTAGTGCGCTATCTGCCAACATAATCTCTGTAGCTCTTTGTGAATCCAGTCCATGGTCAAATAAGTTCCAGATCCTCTGGGTCCTAAAAGATCCATTTTCATTGCCTTTGAGGCAGATTACTAATCTAGGATATTGGTAGCAGAAGTTGTTGGAACAGGAGAAGACCATCTTGGTATCGTGATCCATAGTAGCACTGGTATTTGATAGGACCAGGCTGTGTAGAACATAAGAGGGTAGAAACATTGGAACTGGAAATGCTGAAACTCAGGTGACTTAACTGAAGACATAAAAAGGAAATGGAATGATCAGAGAGGGAGGGAAGAAGCATGAGCAGGCAATTGGCAAGGGCAAGCACTAGTGATACATGGGCAGAGGTTGCTAGGGCATGAGAGGGTGCATAGGCAGGTCCTATAAGAGACACAGAAATGAACAGTGGGGAAAGAATGAGAAAAGGAAGGAAAAAGCAGGTAGAAATGGAAAATGAGGATCTGATAGGAAAGAGCATGGTGTAGATAAGGAATTCACTGAAAAGGGAACCTAGTATAGCTTTTTGCTACAGTTTGTAATTCTTTGTTTAGTGGCAAAAAGACTTATTTTTTGTTCTCAACTAACTCAATAGCTTTTTTCCCTTGGGGTGACACCTGGGAGATTACCCAGCTTGCCAATTGCCCCAACTGCAGCTCTGAGGTCCCTATTTAGACAACAGAATAATATTTAATGATTTCTGGAACTCTGTAAACCCACCTTTTGTTAGGAAGTCATTAAAATATATTTTATAGGATCATATATGAAAGTGCAGCAGTATCATAGAAACCGAAGACACTGACTGTCAGTTCCTGCTTGCCCTTAGTTTGGACTTTCTCTTAATAATTGATTTACTTTGGGACTTCCATAAAGTGAAAGTCATTTGCAAACCCACATATGATTTAAGCAGATTTTATTCTGGTCTGTCTGGGAAACTGGTTTGGTGAGTTAATCTGCTTGGTGAAGAAGATTACATAAGCGTCAGATAATTTATTTGGTGCTGGAATATGTTCATCAGTAATGGGTAGGGAAACATGTTAGCTCTATGTTATGCTGACAATGTTTGTTGATACCTTTCCAGAAACTTCTAATGTTTCCTAGTTGTGCGAAGTGCATTTCTTTCAAAAATGTTTACTTTGTTTTCTTAGTCATCCCTTTCAGCTCTTCCTAAGGTTACAACATTGCCAATTGTCTGCCTTTATGCTGCTGAGGTTGTAATTTTGCCAAACCCAGTTCTGTGCTGCAAAAGGCTGATTCAGTTCAGGCACTTGCCACAAAGCTGGACTGCCTTTGATATGTTTGGTCTTGTACAGATAAAATCTGTTTAGGAGTGGAAGCAGAATGTTATAAGGCTGTACTGCCCACACACACACACACACACACACACACACACACACACACACACACACACACACACACACACACACACACACACACACACACACACACACAGTGTCAGTTTATATGTTCTATAGCTACATTTACTGTCACTGATTAAATGTCCTATTCTTACTGATGGTATCATATAGCAATAACCCATGCCTGGGTGTGGGTAATGCTGGATTTACCCATGGTTGGTGTGGTTTGGTCACGAGGGTGAAGCCCGAGTGGCCAAACAAAGACAACCGTGGGTAAATCCAGCATTACCCACACCCAGAAGTGGGTTATTGCTATTATACAATGACATTATTTAAGAAAAAAAATTACTTTTCTTAAATAATGGCATTGTATAATGCCTCCTTGCTGCCCTTCCGCAGCTGTCTGGTATTCTGCGGCAGTTCTGATGTACTGCGCATGCGTATGCATACACAGTACATCAGAGCTGTGGGTGGAAGCAACGGAGAAAGCGATCTCCGTTGCTTCTTACAAAGTGTCTCGCTATGTTAAAAGAGTTTAACATAGTGAGACAGCTTTAAAAAAAGCAACGGATCTCCATTGCTTCTTACAAAGTGTCTCATTATGTTAAAGGAGTTTAACATAGCGAGACCGCTTTAAAAAAAGCAACAGAGAATCTCCGTTGCTTTTTTTAAAGCTGTCTCGCTATGTTAAACCCATTTAAAATAGTGAGACAGCTTTAAGAAAAGCAAAGGTGAAAGCAAGATCTCCATTACTTTTTTTAAAGCTGTCTCACTATGTTAACATAGCGAGACAGTGTCTAAACAGCAACGGAGATCTTGCATTCTCCGTTGCTGTAAAAAAAAGACTTATACTAATGAAAAAAGTTTGTGCAACCGGACCTTTTTCCTTTAGTATAAGTCTGATTTACAACGTGCACGCTGACCAATCAGTGTGCACATTTTTGAATGTTAATGGGGGGGTCGTTGTATAATAGAGATGTTTAGCCATTGCAGTAAATATGGATAATATGTTGCAATATTTAGTAAAGATAGGTGATTCTTCTCTTGGGGATTTTTTATTTCTCAGGACAGTTGCTATAGCTCCATTTCATAGTGGTGTGGCGTGTCAAGTAAATATATTGGTTCTGATAAGTACTAAGCTGTGAGATGGAATTCTTACTCAGAGATATGTGATAGTTGATTTTGTTTAGTGACCTCACAATTCCCCCTCAAAAATGGACTGTGCCACTGGAAATGAGGCTGAGTACTTCAGCTTTAACTTCAGTTTAATTAAAGTGCTGATTTCCTTTGCACTAAATACAATCAAAGTGAAGCAAAGTGCAATGTAACAAAAAGAAAAAAATGGCAGAAAATGAATAGCTATTCAAAAGCAACGATCCAAAGTACACAACATATTAATTTTGGTGGACAGTGTAAACACTGTCCAAACAACAATAATTCAAAACTGCAAAGCATCCAAAGGACTCTAAGCTGGGGTGTTCTTATCTTACATCATCAAGATGTCCAAATCTATCAATTCACAAAGCACAAAAATTGCCATCTCTGACCATAATGGACCACAAACCAAAGAAAGGAGCCAGATTCTTTAAAGACCAAGCCAGCCTGTGACTCAGAATCTGCATGACACTATCAAGTTCTATGAAGCCGAAAAATCCATCAAAATCACTTAAAAGAGCTGTTGAAACTAAACAAAATTAACATCTTGGAATAATAATATTTCAATGTTTGCCAACAATCTCCAACAGCATTTAAATGCTGAAGCATCTGAAGGTCTCAAGGTTACATTGTAGCAGAGCAAAACAAACTGCAGCAGATGGTGACCTTTTGATAGTGTAATGGGTGTGTGTATATAAACTAAGTCAGTGTAATGGAAGTGTATAAATTATGTCATTGTAATGGATGTGTATGCATATAAACTAAATATAATTAAACTGCAATGACCAAGCCAAGATGCCAGGTAACCCTTAAAACAAGCTACTATAGTAGTAATAACTTTATTTAAGTAGTACTAACTCTTTTAGTATAAGCACTCACAGACCATCCACTCTGCATTAGTTTAGGTTACATTTGAAGAGTAATCAGCGAGCAGTGAGCACTGTGAAATAGCCCCCCTACAGGACACCGCTGGATGGCCTGAGTAGAGGGGAAAGAAACCAAAGGGGAGGACCAGTGGAAACACAAGACAATCCTCTAGACTTCAAAAAGAGGCCAAAGAGAGATACAGGCAGCATGGAATAGGAAATGGATCATCACTGTGAAGACAGAAGCTGCTGACTGCATCTGGGGAAGAACTGCAGAAACAGCACCTAAAGTGAAAGAAACAGCCTTAGTGTGTGTGTGGGGGGGTGGGGGGGGGGGTGAAGCTGGGCTGAGCAGACACAGAGTCAGTGAGAAAGGTAAGTCTTATATGGAGAAGGGTTCTCAAACACCAAATTATCCAGAAAAGCAGCTAAGTAAGTTGATTTATGCCTGAAGAGAAATAGAAGCTGTGGAACTAAAATAAAGGCATGGATCTGAAAATATGGTACATTGGTAGAACTTTGTCTAGAAGAAAAGGTTAATGACAAACACAGGCTAGAGGATCTGTCAAGTTTAATTATGTTTGTGTTCCACCAAAGACTGAAACTAAATGAGCAAAAGTGCTGCCAAGTATAAAACAGTGCAGCCAAGTATACTGATGTGTACTAATTGTTGCTTCTTTGAAAAGGCTGCCAAGTATATTGTCTCACTTATTTGAAATGACAAACATGACACAGGACTTAGCTGTTCAAGTTATGAAGAATAAGCATTGATTCTACTATGACCAGTATTTCTTGTGAATCCAAATATCTGAGTTACAAAAATACAAGGAAACCAATAAATCCACTCAATGTTAAAAACAAGACTAATAAAAGAAACAAACAAAACTGTTGGCACATCCAACAGTCACAAGTTTTATTTAGCGTTTCCTTTCCAATTTTGGTGTTAGGTAGTCCTGTTCATCTAATGGTGATAGTCATGTGATTCAGTTTTTTTTTTAATAATCTAGAACATTTGTGGAGGTGTCTTTATTCTGAAGAAGGTACATATGTAATTGGATTGAAAATGCTAAATAAAACTTGTAAATGATGGACGTGTCAAATTTTTTTTGCTTTATTTTGCTGAATTATAATGATAAAAAAAAACATTTAAGTGAAAGAAAATTGCATTGCCAAGGGTGATAGGTGCCACTAGAAAAAAAAACTGCAGTGTTGAGCTAAATTCTTTATGATATGTTGATTATGGAATTCATATGTGAACAAAACTAATTACAGCTACTGACTCCACCCCTAGAGGAAAAATATGATTGAAGTGTTTAAAGCTAAGATCACTGGCAATAGTGAGCAGTGTTGGAAATGAAAGGCCCTGGCAAATGGTATATAAAGAAGTCTGTGCAATGAAAAAGTGCTAATGAATTTGGTATGAAAGAGTGGTACATGATGTGTGAAGGCAGTAATATTTGTTGTTGTTAAGCGAAAAGCACTAATATGCCTTGTGGGGAAACACTTGAATTATGGCAGGCACTGCTTAAATTGTGACTAGCAAAGTTATGCAATAACGAGATTGTTGAATTTAGTCCAACAAGGATGTACATTCATAAACACTAATGATAAAGGTGTGTTGAAAAGCTTCCCTCTAAGTGAAGACTGACAGATCTGTTACTCTTCCAATTAATTGTAGTAAAATGTCTCCTAAACTAAAGTCTTGTTTGGTGTCAGGGCATGCTGGCAAAGGGACTGTTGAAACAGAGATATTTGTTGAGCTTGACATAAGACAAGTATACTGAACTGAATGAACTGGTTTACCTTCTGTAAACCTCTACTGATTAGTGTTGTGCCTGAAAGCCTATCATCAGTATACTGTTGCAAAACAAAAAGGTGGATAAATTGAACTGGAAGACTAATAACTTCACAGTGTTTTTCTGTAATGAAACTCATCAAGGCAATAAATGTTTTAATTGTGTATGAGGGTCCATATAAGGTAGACCCTATCCTGTGTTGTGCTCTGAAACAGTTGAAGAGATACTGATTTTCAAATATAAATCAGGTTATCATTTTCTGCAACTTTGAGATTACCTTGTGCTTAAACAAACACGAGAAAATCTTGGGACAGGAAGTAGGTATGTAATAGAAAACTGTGTTCTGTAACCCTGGTCAAATTTTCTGTGAAGCTAAAAGACGCTTGTGTTAAGAATGAAGTAAAATGATTAAGAAGGGAAAGTGCATTGCCAAAGCCAGCAAATGTTAACAATGCTGCAGGAAAGCAGACTGTTTCCAATACTAGATGGTGGTGAAATAAAGCAATGGATTGTGGAAGATGCAATACATGTCCCTTTTCAAAGTATGTTTATGATGCAAACCAGTTCAAATAGGATGTGATTGTAGTACAAGAAGTGTGGAGCAAAGTATGGGTTGTAAACGGACTGCTATCTCAGAATATTACACATTGGCAAAAAGTCAACTGATTGTAGAAAGCAAGTAAAGCTCCAAAAACATTCATGTTTCCAGGAGGAAAGGATAAAAGGCTGGAAACTGTACCTGCTTATATAATGCCTACAAAAGTAGACTTATAAAGTATGATAGTTCATGCTGTCTCTATACAAGAGCTGATGGTTTCTTGAGAAGAAATAAAGTAACATTTGAAGCCGATAATCAGGATTTTCAAGGGGGTTACAAACAGAGGCAACAAAAAGACTGTCGAAGGAAAGCAGGCAGAAGTAGTTACACAGTTTAATAGTGGTTAAACTGTAGACTAGTAAAGCAAAATGGACATCCTCAAATAGTGAACTGGGTGATGTTTCAAACTGACAGACAACTATTTTTGAAGAACATTAATACAAATGTGCCAAAGCCAGTAGATGTGTCCAAACAGTACGATGGCATTGTATTTGAGCATGTTTGTAAACTGAGGGCTACAAAAGGGTCTAGGCAAACTGATACATTAAGAATTAGTATTGATGAAAATGCGTTAAGAGATTACAGATTTAAACAAACCTTTGTAAATAATTATAGATTTTAACAAAACTTTACAGAATCTGAATTGCATTTGGGTACAGAAATGAAGAGCTCTGATGCTGAGTCTGTGAAGGAGGAGTTGAACAAAGAATTCTCTTGTGTTAGAATAATCCTTATAGTAGAGATTAGTCAACTTAGTAAAACTCTTGAAGGGAAAATTATCTTATAAGAAACAGCTGAAGCAATAATAAGCACAAATTGTAACTCTTAAAGGTGCTATGTAACACTGCAGCCCTAGTTTAGAGCCCAGTGAAATCTTTTCCAGTAAAAATCAAACTGATAAATACTGCTTAAATAACAATGTGTCAGGAATGTAAACATTGGAACTACAGATGGGAAAAAGAAGTAAATCGATAACTCAACTGAATAATTCCACAGCAAAAGTGTAAGTGCATTGTCTTTCATTCTGTTAAACTCAATACAAAGATAAAGATCCTACTTTAGCTGAACTGCAAAATGAAATTTGGAGTTTGTTGAAAAACTTGAATAAAATGCAAAATGTTCAAATAAAATAAACTAATGTTCAAACCATGGAAATCACTTTAAGTAAAATAAGAGTGGTAAAAGGAACCTGCAGAAGCACTGATACCAATTTAGCAAAAGCAGTGAAGCAGGGGCTAAAAGAATCAGAGCAACTATATGTCACAGGGCAGATGGCCAAAGTCAAGATTTCTCGAGGAAAAATATCAAAAGAACTCATTCATCTGTCAATGTCTAGTTGGATAAACATCAGATCAGTAATTTCATTCATGCTATCTGCTTCAGTTTGCTATGAATTTGCCTCATACATGCTGATGTAAATATTCTGGTACTAACAATACGTTACCATAACTCAAAACAGGAAGAAACTCTCTAAATAGAACTATGTTCTACAAAATTATTGTAAGAGAAAAGGAAAAGCATTTTTGTAAAACTCATATAAGCTAAAAGGACCATTCTTGTATGTCTCATAAATTACTATTAAAAACAAAATACTGCATATTTGATCTAAATGGAGCAAAGCCTGCACGAGTCTCTTTAAAATATTTAATGTGTGAAGTATATGCTCTAATTTCTTTTTAAACCACTATCAGTCAGAACACTATAATTTTAATGCTGCTTTAATCAGCTCACCTGAAAGATACAGAACCCTAATAATACTTCAGAGGTACCTCAAAACTGTCAGGGTTTTTTTTTCTTTCAAAAAAAAAAAAAAAAGCAACTGAGATCGTCCTTTCTCTGCTGCTTACTTGCTAACCAGTGATGTACTGTGTAAGCCTGGGAATGCAAGTCCCATATACATGTGCAGTACATCATCAAAGAGCAGAATCAAGAAACAATGTGGAAGAACACCATGGTGCTGTTATACAAAGACACTCCCCAGGATTTAATAAAATCTATGTAGGCACAGTGTAGAGCCTACATGGAATGTTACCATGTCCATGTACATGGTTCCCCCTCAGCAGCGTGCCATGCAAATTAATCATGGTGTGTTGCTGAGGGAGAGACATGGAACATGGTTATTGAATCAGTGTAGGGAGTTTAGTGCCAACTGTGTCCACAGATGAGTAAGACACTCCCAGCACTGTCCACTTGTATTATTCCAATGTTATGTTTTCTTTTTTTTTTTTTTTTTTTGGAAAGCATGTTTGCGTAGCGCAATACTAAGTGGCACTGAGACACCTGCCAGACATCTAAAATAGAAACTGGATGCATTTAATTATTTATTGAAATGTAATTTTTAAGAGTAGCTGAGTAGGTTTGTGAGGCATGGTGCTCAGCAGTGCTTATAGGTAGCTCAGAAATATATGTAAAGTTATAACAAAATTCCACATATTCTTGTAGCTAAATGAATATTGGCTCTGTTTGGCTGGTTTGTGCATTGTTAAGCACTGCTATGCATATGGGTCTCTGAGTTTTTGCACTGCTCAGCTGCGCTGGTTTGCATGCTGTTAAACAATGGGCCACGTTAGTAAATGTTGCCCAATGGCATGTAAGGGTGGGAAAATAGGCTATATTAAGCCCAATTGGCAGGAATACAGCATAATCCGTTGGAGGTCTCTCTCTCTGAAGGATACTATGGCAGGCATTGGTGAGTGTTTGCACTTTTGGGTGCAGAATTGGGGCATTGTGGAGTCCAGGGTCATGGTTGGACTCCTAGTAAAAAAACACAAAAAACAACTGCTGCGGGGAGGTTTCCAGGGCTCTGAGTGCAAGGCAGAGGCCTGGGACCAGCTGACAAGAGAACTCATCAGTGCAACTGGTATCCCCCCACACAAGTGACCAGTGCCATCACCACCATAATGACCTGAAGAGACGAAAGGGAGAGCTCTTGGACACCTGGGACCAAGAAGGTTGGGCAGGAAATGCCCCACAAGTATGTAAGTACTTTTTCCTGTGTTCACCAATATTTAATCTGAATGTCTGCTAAACTGATATGCACAATGGTGTACTTCTCTCTCAACAGCTGCAGTGGAGAGGGCTCGTAACATCGAGGTGCATACTGGGTGCTTGGGCAGGTTGCGCTGTGAGTGTGTTGACTATGGATATATTATGCTAACTGTAGTGAAATAAGTAAGAAAGAGTAAAGCATTAACTGCAATAAAGTATATACAGTACAGTTTGTACTTCAATAAATGTGGACATAGAGCTGTAGTGCAATAATTAAATAATGCCAACTGTAGTGCAATAAAAACATAAAACAATACAGTTAAATGCATTAAAGTACATACAATAAAGTCTGTAGTGCAACAACTGTGTAAGTAGAGCTGTATTGCAAGACCTGAATAATGATAACTTTTGTTCAATAAAAACTCAAAAACAACCAATAACATCAAGGTAAATTGTGTACATTAGTATTGTCTTGTTTTGACCATTGCAGTACAACTGTATGCATTCAGGCAGTAAGATAAGGTGCTGCAGTCAAGTATAATACTGTAATAACTGTAGAATGCAAATATAATGGATGCCAGATGTCTTGTGTAACACATGCAGTACCGTTCCAGGCTGTTTCTAGCCCAATATTGTTCAAATAATGCTCTGTC
The DNA here is from genome assembly GCF_019279795.1 of Protopterus annectens. Taxonomy (NCBI): domain Eukaryota; kingdom Metazoa; phylum Chordata; order Ceratodontiformes; family Protopteridae; genus Protopterus; species Protopterus annectens. The sequence continues at coordinate 286,059,696 of NC_056726.1, read as the reverse complement.
ATCCACAAACAGCAGGTAAGCAAGGTATATGGGTGAGGTAACCCACTCCATGATCTGATATTGTTTGTTGACTTCACAGATATTTCAAACCAGTAACAATATATTGTGTATACCTGCATTCTATATGCTAATGCATAGATTACCTACTATCTCTGTCATGCTTGTATTTCATGCATGTGTGTTCTGCTGTCCCTGCAGTGTAGTATAAAACTGTAGTATTACTACCAGGTCATATATTGGTTCCAGGTGAGTTCTAGGCAAATATTAGTCAATCAGTAATCAGCAGTGACTCAGTAACTCAGTTAGTTAAATGCTCTGCCTGTAGTACGTTTTGTCCAACAGAGACTAGGGTTCGAATCCTGTGCTATGTAGCACTAAATATTACAGTATCAGTTACACAATGTGTACAGATTCTCTCCCCACAGGAACTACAGGTAAATGGCTGGGGTAGCCCATATTTTGAGTAAATCATTTTGTGTTTAGATGTCACAGACTGTTAAAATCATTAGCTAGAATGTGAAACTACAGCATAACATAAAGGAAATATATATAATAATAATAAAATAAAATGAAATAAATAAAATGCGTAATCTTGGTATGGCTGTATGCCTGGAGAGTCTGTTAAAAGTTGCTGCAGCCAATTCATACATTCTATGCAGATACCCTCTGCTGTCACTGCTATTGAGTTCTATCCCCATGCCTGCCAAGCAAGGCATGATAGTTGTTTAGTTTCTGCATTGTACACATACATGTCTCTCAAGTGTCATGCTGTCATGTAATGTAATTAGTAGTGCACAATTCATCTGTCACAAGATTACCATCAAAATGATTACCTAAATTGCAAAGTATCACTACATCAGCCACAGTATACCTTGGTAATTATATAGGTCCACCTGATGTGCAAGTGTTCTGTGTAGTTGTGTACGCACAGTTGTTACTGCTTGGCCCATACTGTCCCATGTGAATAGCTTGAGAGTTCTGTATGTGCTACAGCAGCTATAGGGGACTTGTACACATAAAGAAAGGACAGACCCATAGAGTAGATAGTAATACTGTTGTCAGGTAAATATCCTATAATGTTAGTAATGGACTGTTTTTCTCTCTCTCCCCATCCCTTATCTTCATTTATTTATTATTGTTATCCATTGGTTATGGTTTTCCTATTAACATATGTTGATAAATTAACTGTATTTTGGGGCATGTGTGTTATTATTGTTATGTATTATAATGGCTGCATGTTATATCTTGTTGAATTGCCCATTTTGTTGCCCTTATGCTGCAACTGTTACTGGCATGCTAACATACTGACTGTTCTGTCATTTATTGTTGTGTTTCACATAACATACATTGATATGTAATTGGGTTATTTCCACTATTCTGGCATGCTATTATTGCTAACGATGTTTTGTTCATAACCAACCTATACTTATTGCTATACTGCCATCACTACAGCACATCAGGGTAGACTGGTTCCCGATGACCCACCTACCTTGCCTCAAGTGGCTGTGGCACCAGGTCCTAGCACATCTGGGACTCAGACCAGTGGTGCCCCCTTCTTTGTCCCTGCACCACCTGTGGTGTTGGATGGACAAGTGGTGGTGGAGGAGTTCCAGTCACCAAGAGCAACTGCTGTTCATGGTATGCAGGATCATTCATTCGACCTATGAATGTTGCCTGCACCAGCTTGAGGGCAAATTGGCCAACCTGATGCGGCAGGCTGGCCCTGGCACCCAGCCTCCAGCACAGCCACCTTTGGGGCAGTGAAGGAGCAGTGTCGATTGCCCATGGGTGGGGATGTCAGTCACAGAGCTGCCATCTGGAGGCACACGCAATTCCTATTCCACAACACCCTCCCCATCCAAGTTATTTATATCCCTCATGTGTCACACACTACTCCTGTCAGCTGTCTTGTCTGCCTTGTCTGTCTGCTTTCACATCTTCTCCTACCCAACTGACCTCCACACACATACCTACGTCCCTTTCCAAGCATTCCACTCTCTCCTTAAAAAATGGGCACCTGTCCTACAAAAAAAATCTCACATACATAGCTCTCCATTTGGAACGTGTCCACTGGACACAACTCATTTGGTCCAACTGGCCTGACAACACATTTATGTTGTCCTCTCTCTGGGGTTTGAGAGTCCAAATTCATCTACAACAACTGTCAAATGTACAGCTGCTGCTGTACAAGAAATGGATAGTTATAATTTTTTCATACACCTATCCTGCACATCCCTACCTGTCTTTCACATTGTTGTTCCCCCTACTTGCCCCCATTTCAGCACTTTCCTATCACACCCTTTTTCATTTCTTTATATTTTTTTTAGTGTGGGTTTTTGTGGATTTGTGTGGAATGGTGCACTGTGGCAACCTGTGCCACTTTGCTTAGCTCAGCTTAAATGAGCTTTAAAGAGCTTTAGTGACTATATGTGTCTATTACATTGTTGCTCACATAGAAAATAAACACCTCTGCTCAGTGTCAAGCCAGTGTACCTCGCAATGATAGCACTCTGTATTAACCCACCACACTATACAGGCTTTAGGTTAAGTAGGTGTTACTAGCAAAACATACTGCTTGCTGCTTACAGTCATTATGCATATAACTGAAATAAAAAAAAACTAATGTGAAAACTGAGAGTGTACCCTGGACTCTGGTGCAAGAATAAATAATAATAAATAATAATAAAGACATACAAATGGATGTAAGTGAGGCCTGTGATAGCAGGTATGTGTACCCTTTTATCATCAACTTATGGACCTGCTAAGGCAACAATGGCAAAGTACAAGTACATCTGGGACCCTATTGCAGAATACAACCATATAAAGCCACACACATACACATGGATGTAGAAATGTTTCTCACAGCCTGTGTATGTGCACATTTATCTTGCAAATACACATGTAATTACAGTGTCTCAGTAGTTCAGTCTGTTAAATGCCTTGCATTCAGTGCATTTTGCCACACGGTCCTGGGTTCGAATCCAGTGTTGTGTCACACTTCAGTTACATTATTGTGAAGACAGCAAGTAATGACCGAGTCATGCAATCTTACTCCCCACTGGTTACTACTACTTAATTAACTGTTACCCAGTTTTGCAAGACAAAGGACTGCAGGCAGAGACACAGTGCAAATATCCATACAGCCTAACTATATGTCGCCTACTACTCTGTTAGTCACACTGTTGCATAACAGATGTACCATGCCCCCGATTGCACTGTATAGAATACCCTTACCCTGGATCTGCCATAACAACAGGCCTGACACAGCTTACACAGTGACATGTGCAGCTTGCTGTCCACCTAAGTGTTCACACTCTCCGCTATGTGTTGTAGACTGCAGCAGCTGCAACCTGTAGCATACACAGCTGTATGTAAAGGTAGCTGCTACAGACCTACCATACCTCCCAACCCCCTAAAACAAGGAATCTGGACACAGCCATACTTAATGGGGGGGGCAAAGGCCCAGAGATAAGGACATGTTTAACAGTTTGCCTCTATAAAGATAGTAAGTTGATAGAATAACAGCTATTGCAGTAGCATGCATAGTCTGATGTGTATGAAGTATGACACAAGCCTACAATGATTGCCAGTGCACTGCCAGATGACCACAATGTCATGGGACACTGACCACACATATGAGGCAAAACTGTGGACATACTTCATAAATCTGTAACAGTGGACAGTGTTTGTACCTAGCTTCTGTGATGCTGTAGTCTCCACACCTCAGTAATGTCCATCCCAAAAACTAAGAAAAGGGCCAAGACCTACATAAAGGCCTTATATATTGCTCTGTGGTGGCATGTCATTGGCTAATGATAGTGCAATACAGCTGTTTTGGCTGCCAAGTACCAATTCTGAGCCACAGATTGGTGCAGAGGCAATTACCTGCTAATGAGCATTACCTTGAAAAGTCAAGCAGCTGGTTATGGAGAACAGGTCTGTATAACACTGAACACACACACACACACACACACACACACACACACACACACACACACACACACACACACACACACACACACGCACACACACACACAGTGTGTATTATCAAAAGATTACTGAAAGCAAAGTTCAACAAAGGAGTACTGCACTCCAGCAGGTATGTAATAGATTTCTCCATATAACAGGATGCAGATGGGAGGATGGAGGTATGGGGAATAGGGATTACAGCAGTAAGCTTGTCTTAGATCTATAGTAATGACATGTCATTGATACTCTGCTGTCTGACACCTACACGCACGCCTCTCAACTGTCTCTGATTACAATCACATCTCAGCTCTGTCCCTGTCAATCCCACCTACAATAGTCGGCTGTTGTAGGAAAACTAGTGCATTACACATAGTAAATAGTGACAATGAGGGAGGGTGTACACCTCTGTAACATCAAATGATGTACTGTAATTCACCTCCTCTCATTCTATCCATGTCTCACATAATTAGTTCTAACATTGTAAACTGTCCCTGAATGTCCCTGATGTACTCTGGATAAGTCCCTGTTTCTGTTGACATTTGCCCCTGTTTGGTTGACAGCTATATCTAACATACCTGTCAACCTACAGCAAGAACTCAGGACAAAGCCATAATTAATTGGGGAGACAAAGGCCCAAACTCAGTGACAGTGTTTATGTTTTACTCATACAAAGTAAGAATGTGAATAGACTATACTGATATTATTGTAGCACAACTGTGTTCTGAAGGGTATGATGTATGAAACTCAGATGTCTGTCTTTATTTTCTGACATTAGCCATCAATGATTGGCCTACCATTTGTCAGAAATCCATAAGTTTGTGTGAAAATGATCAAGACTATGAGGCAAACATCGTGACAGTCTGCAAACATCTGTATATTTTCATAGGTTCATAGGTTCATAGGTAGGTACTAGGCTATTGGCCCTAGGGCCTATATAAGCCTAGCCAAAGGTACCCTGGCTTTCGCCACCCAAGAAAATTATTTTCCTGTGCCACTGTCGAGCAGAGCCACAGAAGTGATCCCCGGGGTGAATTTCCTATCTCCCATCCAATCATCAAGATTTTTCTTGAAGAGTGCTAATGAGGAGTTTTGTTTGATATACATAGGTAGTTTGTTCCAGAGTATGGGAAGTCTCTGGGACAGGAATCTATCCCTCCAGCATGTTCTGTTTATTGTGGTGACGAGGTTTAGGTCCCTAGAGCATGTAGCTCATAGGGATTGGGATTTCTTTAAGTGCAGCATGTCTAAAAGCTCTGGGTTTGACATAGCTTTGTGTGTTAGGCAGAGATCACCTCTGAGTAGGCGATATGCAACGGAGTAAAGCTGCAGTTTTTTGAGACGGTCTGCATAGGACATCTCTTTGAGGCCGGTAATCCTCTTTGTGAGGTATTTCTGTGGCCTTTCCAGTTGTTGTAGATGTCTTGTCAGGTACATACCAAAAGGGGCATTGTACTCTATAATTGGTCTAATGAATGACGAGTAGAGGGGAACAATTACCTCTTTTTTCCTGGATGAGAAACATTTTGTGATGAGGTGTGCCACATAGAAGGATTTCCTGACTACTGTGATGATGTGATTATCAAAGGAGAGACTACTGTCCACCTGTGTCCCAAGGTCTCTTATCACACTTTCGGTGTTAAGTAGACTACCACCTATGTGGTAGTTCATGGGTACTGAGTATTTACCAAAAGGAATGACAATGCACTTTTTGGCATTGAGCTTGAGGCCATGGCTTTGACACCAGGTATCTGTCCCAGCAAGGCCCTTTTGTAGGATGTCCACATCTTTTGGAGTTTTGATTATGGCTCCTAGTTTGCAGTCATCTGCGAACTTCATTAGCCAAAGACCTTCTGTGTTGGCCTGTACTTCAGAGAAGTTGATACCAAACAGGAGAGGACCCAGGACTGAACCCTGTGGTACTCCACTTGTCACTGGTCTGAAGCTGGATTTGGAGTCTGCTACTTTCACAGTGTGGGTTCTGTCAGTGAGCCAGTTGGCAACCCATCTTGTGACATAGGGATTTATACCTAGTTTAGTGAGTTTATCTATAATTCCAGAGTGGGGGATGGTGTCAAAAGCCTTGGCGAGATCTAGATAGGCTGTGTGAACCACCTTACCCGCATCTATGGCTTTGGTGACTGCTTCAAAGAAGTCTATCAGGTTTAGGAGACATGATCTGCCTTTTACAAACCCAAACTGGGTAGGGTCCTGAGTTTGGAGATTACCAATGTCATTGTTTCTAAGTTCCATGATGATACGCTCCATAGCCTTGCAGATCAGGCTCGTTAGGCTAATGGGGTGGTAGTTTCCAGGGTCTGTGGTGGCTCCCCCTTTGTGGATTGGGATAACTGTCACTGTGCGCCATTCAGTGGGCACATAGCCTGAGGTGAGGCTATGATTGAACATGGTACTTAGGTGGGGTGCCAGTTCGTTCTGTAGTTCATGTAGAACACAGCCTAGGATGTCATCAGGTCCCATGGATGCTGTTTTCTTAGCTTTGGGTACTGTGTTTTTTACCTGTGCAGCCGTGATTACAGGAACTTTGCATTATTCTGGTATAGAGATGGACCCTTTAGGGGATGACAGAGGGGTAAAGTTAGCACTGAACCTATCTGCCAGGATGTTGGCAATATCCATTGGTTCTGTACATTTATTGCCATTGTGCTGTAACTCAGAGCAGATCTGAGTGTTGCCATTGAGATTCTTGACATAGCTACAGAATGCTTTGTGGTTGTCTTTAGAGTCAGTGGTGATTTTGTTTTCATAACTAGCTTTGTAGCTTTGGAGGATTTTATGAGGGATCTCAGCTTCTTACTGAAGCTGACCAGGGAGTTTCTCCAATCATGGGATTTTACTCTTTTTTGCAATAGTTTCTTTCTTCTGTTGTAGAGTTTGTTTATGGCAGGAGACCACCAGAGTGGCTTCCTTTTTTGGAGGATAGCGTCTTGGTTCTGTTAGGGATTGCATGATCCATGCACTCATGTAAGTGCTTATAAAGTGCATTTGTGTAGGATTCAGCAGTCATACCTCTATTGTCCGTCAGCATGGGTGTCGTGAAGTTTGTAGGTTTTGAGGGACTATGTGCTGAGTGTGGTGTGGTGCAAGTGTTTCCCTTCTCCTCTTGACTATCTAGCCCAGTCTTGGATGAAGAGAGCTTTGCTTCCAGTTTGGCTATATAAGTGCATCTCTCGCAGGTTGTAGTGTTGGGTGGTAGGAGGAGAGGGTTGTCTGTGTACATGAGGCAATTACTGCATTGCCCCAAGATGCCCAGATTCATCAGGTAGACAGGAGAAAACACCGGGGGCTGACCCTTAGACATGCCTGGATAGGTGCTTATTTGTTAAGTACTAAAAACTGTTTTCCTCTAGACAGTGAGGAAAGTTGAGTGCTGTAGTAATTTGTAGCTTATTTAGTGCTTACAATAAGTTCTGAACAAGTGCTGAAACAAAACACTGGCTAGTTCTAAGAAACAAAATTAAGCTAGAAGGCTTCCCTCCAACACAGAAAGGCTTGGGGGCCTAGAAGTCTACAAATAGTCCTGGACACAGCAAATCTATATCCAGGCTAGACTACCCACAGGAAAGGCAGGAAACAAGCTTAGAAAAGTTTTTTTTTTTTTAGTGGAAAGAGAGAAAGGAGTAGCAGAAACTAAGCTGATTGGCCTTCTCAAATGTTCTCCCTGTACTGGGTAGAATGAAGTAATGACACTAGACTGGGAGGAGGGTCCCAGATCAAATTTACACTAGGGGCGGGCAACTGCAAAGCCACCAACTATCAAACTGCAGAAATGTTTCTCACAGCTGAAAAGCAGCAGTGAGCCTTTAAATGAAAGTTTTAAACAGCTAAAGGAGCCTCTAGAAAAAGGAGTTTAACTGCAACAAGTTATCAGAAACAAACAACCCAACAGATGCTTAATAAAAGTGGACAATTTCCAGTTAATACCTCACACACAGTGAAACTAGCTAGAAAAATACACAGTACACAAAGTGCTATAAATAACAAAGAAATAAAGAACAAAATAAGCAAAAAACAGGATACTTAATCTTATATATTATAGTTCCGAGTTTGCTCAGTGTCCTTCCTTCGATTAGCTCAGTGTGAAATGGCAGAAACACTCACAACTTAACTTCTTAGGTAACAGAAAGTTGAAACCTGAGACAGCTTTTAAGAAAGAAATCTCAAAAGAACCAATGAGGTGCTTAGTCTAAGCTGTAGTCCAGGTGACCTCAGTCAGCCAATGACCTCAAACAATTCTCTCTCACTGAAATGCCTGATGGCTTTGGCTAAACCAAGATGTCCCTGAATATGTGCTCAGACACACAGCCTCCACAATCACTAGGCCCATATACAAGCCTGAATATGGAAATGCTACAAATATCCCCACTATGTGAGAGGAATGATGCCTACAGGAAACATATACTACAGAAGTTTGCATTGCTTTCTGTCATTGTGGCACACTGGTGTTGCTGGACTGTCCCCATATAGTCGTTGTAATTGCACAAGTGCTATTTGTCCAACAGTGGCTGCATGACATATAAATGGAAGTTTGCTCATAGGGGACACACCACAGTAGACTGACGTGATGTGTGTAGGAACATACAGCAGAATCTGTCATAGCACACAGGGACATACCCCAGTATTGTTATTATCTTGGTGACAGCCACACATGTAGTGTGCTGCCAGATTGTCAAGGTATGACGTATGAGGGGAGGTGGATAGTGCAGGCCATTATGGGTGTGCTGGATCTGTGCACAGTGGACATTCATGTATCTGGTCCTGTAATGTGTTCCCATCATCTTGTCTTTCAGGAACCATGTACCACAGGAGACACACAGCCTTCTCAACTGTGAAGAATGACATTATACTGGATGCACTGAGACAACACCATCAGATCTTGCTGTCCAGAGGTAGACATAATTGGGAACAGTGGGCAGCACTGTGGCAGACCTTGTGCGGGCTGTCAATCAGACTGGCCATCAGGACAGGACCTATGAGCAGATCCAACACTGGGCCACAGATATGGTGAATGCTGCTTGACAAAGTGCAGCTGCTGTTGCCAGGATCGTTCTGTCACCGGTGGAGGGCCTGTGACACAACAACCACTCTTGGCTATAGAGGAATTCCTGGTGAACCTAGGAACATTCAACAGCTCCCAGACATCCATTACTCTATGCCACAGTGCCCACAGAAAAGGAGCGTCCAAGTAAGCTCACTGTGTTCATCAATGTAATACTCTATCAGTCACTGTGGCAGGCTATGCATACCAGTACATGGGTGTCACATCTATCTGCATTGGGTGGGGTTGGGATTTATGTTCAGTTGTGCATACATGCTCAGAATGTCAGCAATATAGCCATTATCACAGTAGCTACTGTACATGTGGCTATATGCAACAAATTACCTTGTAGTGCTGCAACAGTTGGTAGTGCTGACAATACCTTTCCCTCACCTTTTCATAGGTCCATCAGGTGTGGTCCCCGTCCATGGTCCTGTACCTGGTAAGTCTGATACTGCTGTGATAAGTATCATATATACCCTAAGAAAAGAAAGTTAAGGGCTGTGATTTTGCCCTATATACAACTGTTGTGACTAGCCAGAGTAGGATATTTGTATATTCTATTCTGGAACAGTTAACTACAGTGCACAGACTGGCTAATAACATGTGTGTAATTGTACAAACATTAACACATTTAACTTTTAGTTATGAGTGACTATGCAGCCTGCTATACATGAGGCAAGTACACCAAGATGCCTGTTCAAACACAAAAGGGAGATGGTAAATACCTGAGGCAGTGACACTACTACTGGCATATCATTCTCAATATAGGTGTACTGGGTTTTATGTTTAGTTCTATCACATACACTGTCATATTGTACGCCTTACAGGTGTATTGTACTGGCAAAATTAACTGGATGTAGCTGAAGTGCATGCTATAACAGACCTGACTTGTCTGTGTATGCTGTTGTGAGTTTGCCTGTTGTGCATAGGAGGAGAGATGTGAAGATGTGGGACTTGTAATGCAGTTTTGGATCCTCGTCTGTATGAGTCTGTGTGGATTACCATACATAATAGTGCAGGTAGTAATGTACTGCTGTTGTTTTGCTTCTCAGAGGTGATCAGGGGGGTTGGAGTCTATTCCTCTCACAACCTGATGTCACTGTCTCATTGAACACTGATGATGATGGTGGCCATAGTGAGACACAGATGGGGTTGTCGGTGGCTGAATCTGTCCCAGAGGTTGACATCCCTCTTCTGCCTCCATTGTCACTGCACACAGACAGTATGCACACACATACCCAGTCCTCAGAGACCACAGGTATTGGACAGTCAGGGCATGGTGACATTGAACAGGACAGTGTGACAACTATGGCATCAGTGCGTGTAGACACTGGCCACAACCAGAAAGCTGGTGAGGTCCCTCACAGGTGGATTGACAGCAGTGCTTGTAGGAGGACTGCTGTCCATCAGCCACCTGTTGCATATGTCACATCATGGGTCACTTGCCATGTGTTTTGGGCCATCATGAGGGCACAGTCACATTCTGAACCCAATACCACATGGATGCTTAGGGTTATGGATGCAGCACAGTCTGACATCCATGACTGCCTCCACCATATTGGTGACAACCTAGATTGGTTCACTGATGTAGTGGCTATACAGCGGGCTGAGAGAGTGTCTGTCTTTGACTGCACAATGTCTGTGCTGGAACATCTGTTTGGAGTTGGGCATTGGACACATAGATGAAGGTCAGCAACACCATCTGCTGGGAGTCCATGTGGCCATGCACAGTCAAGCTCCCATAGTGGCAATAACTCCAGCACTACAGAGGGAAGTCTGCTGTCCACACCATGATGTGGCAGGCCATGGGCATTCGGTCCTGGGCAGTCCCATGAGGGTCACATCCGCAGGATTTTGCAGTCACTGTCAGGTACAAGCACCACATCTGACCTCAGGCATGGTGGTGCCAGTGTGACTCCTGACAAAGCCAATTCACATGTTTATGGCTGGAGAAGGTGAACTGTCCACTCTACAATGTACGGTCCACAGCTGTCCAACATACACATGTGTAAGGCTAGCAAAGGGCTTGACTGTGTATGCATGCACTCAAACACCACTGTCACATGCAGGTCACCAACAGACACACACAGCACCTCTCCATGGCCCATCTAACCCACACCCCTTCCTGACTCACACACATGCTGTCACCTATTTGGCAGAGCCTAGATCTCTGGCACCCACACACTATACCCTGTGCATGTGATGACACCTGTGCCATTTCCCTGCCATCCATGCCACTGATGCAGGGAAATGCAAATATGTGTCTGATGTACAGGGTGACTAAATTACTTTACATGTACTTGTGTAGTGCAGTATTGTTATGCCATGGCACTTGTGGGCCACTACAGGTATTATATGCTGGCATGTGTCATGACTACACATTAAATGTTGTGTACCTTTGTTGCATGATGTTAGATGGTGGTATTGTTACAGAATGACATTTGTGTCATGGATCTGTATATGTGTCTGTTCCAGGAAACCAAATAGTGGAAACACTAGACAATCACAAATAAAACCAAAAGAAATGCTGTAGATGTGGAGAGAAGCCAGTATGAACTGATTTGATTAAAATTTCACTTTATTCAACACATCAAAAAGTTACTATCATAAACGCCTTATATTCAAGCATACGTACTGGCTTCTCTCCACATCTACAGCATTTCTTTTGGTTTTATTTGTCTGTTCCAGGAGTTTGAGGAGTTAAAGAGTAGACACATAATGGCAATACAATGACACAGGATGGCATGGTGGCACAGTGGAAATATGATGCCAATAAGGTAAGGCAGTATACGTGCATGGCACCCTAGGTGCATATGTGTATAATAGTTTATCAGGGACAATGGGGGCAGTCAGTGTAATCACGCATTCATACTTTGTGACAAGGTATGCTACCCTTGATATGTGTAACCTGGGTTTTCTGAATGTACAAATCTTGAAGGTGATGAACATCAGTTATGCTTTTGTGGGGGGGGGGACAATTTAGAGGACAGCAGCTAATTACATTCCCATAAAATGCATAACCATTGCATAGAGATAGCACATATGGGGATGTCCATAGTGCTGTAAGCTGATATATTTATACACACACACACACACACACACACACACACACACACACACACACACACACACACACACACACACACACACACATGTTGGCTGAGGTGAGATTAGAAACCCTTTCTATATACTGTTACACACATTACAGCTGTCAGTACTTATCACATGCGTCACCGAGATTATCTAATATTAGACTGTCAACCAGCACCCTTAAGGTGGATAACATCAGCAAGCCTTGTAAAGGATGCCAATGCAGAGGCCATCAGCTAGTCACAGGGCCTTAAAATGCATAACATATAGTGCCTTTTTTAGGCAAGGTTCAAAAGACAAAACCACCACCGTAACAGATACAAGCATGCAAAATCCAAAAGTAATGCTACTCAATGCTAGAAGTCTAAACCTCAGAATGCACTTTCTCGAGGCACTCCTAAAATGGAGAACATTGATATCTGTGCAGTTATTGACACCTGGTTCAAGGCTCCAGAGAGCACCCCTGCAATACCAGCTACAACTCTTACCACACTTTTCAGCCACCAAACCAAGACTGAAACACTAAAGGTGGAGGAGTGTCCATATTCACCAAGGATATTTACACCTCCAGGCTAGTTTCCCAACACAATGCATCTGAAATTCTCCAGGTGCAACTAACACTATGTAAGACTGCAATCCGAATTGTAGCTTGCAAAAGATCCCCCACCATGCCCCAAGATTCTCACTACACCTTTCTAAATATACTGGAAAGTATTAAGATACAAACAAACACCCTAATACTGGGTGATTTCAACTATCCTGCCATTAATTTGGGAAAACTACTCGGGTACCAAGAACTTTTCCCAACGGTTCTTGGAATTCATAAATTCCAACGCCCTGGATCAACTAATCCATTGTCCCACGAGGGGCTCCAATATCCTAGACCTGGTCATTACCAACATGCTCCACACCAGTGGTCACCCAATCATTGGTCAGGTCTGACCATAAGCAAATCACCCTTGACATCCACATCCCACCCCCATCCCCAGTAAGGAAACCTCCATAAAAAATCTTCTCCAAAGCCAACTTCATGCTACTCAAGTCAGAAGTGACAAACTTCATGACACCCATGCAGATGGGAGTTGAAAGTTCGACTGCTGAATCCTACACTAAGGCACTGTACAAGCACATCCACTTGTGCATGAATCGTGCCATCCCAAATAGAATCAAGATGCTCTCCTCCAAAAAGGGAAGCCAATCTGGTAGTCTCCTCCAAAAAAAGGAAGCCAATCTGGTGGTCCCCTGCCATAAACAAACTATACAACAGAAGAAAAAAACTGTTGTAGAAAAGAGGAAAATCCCAAGATGCAAAAAACTCCCTTACCAGCCTCAGTAAGAAGTTGAGATCCCTCATAAAATCCTCCAAAGCTAGTTACAAAAATAAAATTGCCAAAGATTCCAAGGACAACCACAAGGCATTCTATAGTTATGTCAAGAATCTAAATGGCAATGCTCAGATATGCTATGAGCTGCAACAGAATGGCGTTAAATATACTGATCCCAAGGATATTGCCAATATCCTGGCAGATCGATTTAGTGCCAATATCACCCCCTCGCACCCCCTAAAGGGCCCATCTCAATACCAAAAGATTACTAAATTCCAGTAATCATGACCACACAGGTAGAAACCACACTCTCCAAAGCTAAGAATACAGCATCCATGGGACCAGATGACATCCCGGGCTGTGTACTACATGAACTACAAGTGTCTTGTTTAATCATAGCCTCACTGAGTGGTGCACAGTTACAGTTATCCCAGTCCACAAGGGGGGATCCACCTAGGATCTACCGTCCCATCCGTCTGATGAGCCGGATCTGCAAGGGCATGGAATGCATTATCATGGAACTTACAAGCAAAGACATTGGCAACCTTCAAACACTGGACCCCACCCAGTTTGGGTTCGTGAAGGGACAATTTTGTCTCCTGAACCTGATTAACTTCTTCAAATCAGACTCCAGAGCTGTGGACAAGTGGAAGGCAGTCCACAAAGCCTATCTGGACCTCACCAAGGCCTTCAACATCATCCCCCACTCTGGAATCATAGATAAACTTACTAAGCTGGGCATAAATCCCTATGTCACTCAATGGGTTGCCAACTGGCTTACTGACAGAACCCACACTGTAAAAGAAGCCGACTCCAAATCCAGCTCCAGACAAGTGACAAGTGGAGTACCTCAGCGTTCAGTCCTGGGACCGCTCTTGTTTGGCATCTACCTCTCTGATGTACAGGACAACACTAAAGGACTCTGGCTAACAAAGTACACAGATGAATGCAAACTGGGAGCCATTATTGAATCCCCAAATGATGTGGATATTCTACAAAAGGGCGTTACAGAAACAGATGCTTGGTGCCAGAGCCATGGGCTCAAGCTTAATGCCAAGAAATGTATAGTTATCCCCTTTGGGAAAAAACATATACCCATGAATTACCACATAAGTGGCAGTACACTAAACACCGAAAGTGTGACGAGAGACTTAGGGACACAGGTGGACAGTGGTCTCACCTTCGATAACCACATCGCTACAACAGTCAGGAAATCCTTCTATGTGGCACACCTCATCACTAAGGGCTTTTCATCCAGAAAAAAGGAGGTAACTGTCCCACTGTACTCATACCTCATTAGACCCATTATAGAGTACAATACCCGTTTGGTATGTACCTCACAAGACATCTGCAACAGCGGGAAAGGCCGCAGAAATACCTCACTAAAAGGATCACAGGACTAAAGCAGATGCCCTATAATGACCATCTAAAAAAACTCCAGCTATACTCTGTGGCATATGGTCTACTCAGAGGCGATCTCTGTTTAACATACAAGGCCATGTCAAACTCTGAGCTGTTGGACATGCTCCACTTAAAGAAATCCCAATCCCTCAGAGCCACACGCTCCAGGAATCTAAACCTTGTCATCACAATGAACACAACATGCTGGAGGGATAGGATCCTGACCCAGAGACTCCCCATACTTTGGAATAGACTGCCCATACATGTCAAGCAGAGCTCCTCCTTGGCCCTCTTCAAAGGGAACCTTGACGATTGGATTGGAGATAGGAAATTCAGTCCGGGGTTCAGGTCAGTTGCCCTGCTAGACAGGGGTTCAGGGAAGTAAATATTGTGGGAAGAAATATCCAGGGAATTGTTATGGCTAGGCTTGTATAGGCCCTAGGGCTGATAGCCTAGTACCAACCAATGAACCTATGAACCTATAACCATTGCAAAGAAACAGGCTAGATGGGCATGTCTGTAGTGCTGCAAGAGGATATATTTACACACACACACACACACACACACACACACACACACACACATTGGATGATGTGAGATTAGAACCCCCTCCTATCTACTATTACACACTACAGCTCATTATTGCACGAGCCACAGGTTATGTCTGTTGCATATGTGGATGCAGGCACAGTACTTGTGAAGTGCACAAAGTGCCCTTGTGTTAGCATGTGTGGCCTGCAGAGTGATACTGCTTGGTACTGTTATTGTATCTAGTGGCCTAGGAGTGGGATACCTGGTAATATTCCTGCTATAGTTGTACAGTTACCAGTATGGCCATAATTGGCTGTTTGCAGTTTGATAGGCGGACATGTGGCCAGGGACTATATGGCCTGTCCAAGGCATGCATTTCAACCATGGTACATTACCGCCTGCTCATCTGTGTCTGTCTACAGGGTGGGATTCCGCAGGCACAGGGGTCTGTGGGTGAGCGGATTATGTACTTTTGCAGCCTTGGTCTGATTCCATTAGATAACTGTTGTGATGTGTAAGTGCAGACTACCCCAGCATTCCGAGGGTATGTGGGGACATTCGTACATCCCCACACATATCTATATAAACATGTGTAACAGGGATTTCTCCTTAACTGTTGCTGTGTGTGTATGTTGTGTAAATGTGTTATGTAGATATATGTGGCAAGTCTATGTATCAGTGTACTTTATGTAGTTATATACACATATATATATATATATATATATATATATATATATATATATATATATATATATATATATATATATATATATATATATATATATATATATATATATATATATACATATATATATATATATATATATATATGTATATATATATATATATATATATATATGTATATATATATATATATATATATATATATATATATATATATATATATATATGTGTGTGTGTGTGTGTGTGTGTGTGTGTGTGTGCCACAACTGATAGATACACTAATCATGTGTGAAGGGGATAGGAAGAGACAGATATGTATACATAGCTATATGTATGTATGTACATAGCAGATCTTTGGCTGGAAGAGGCAATAGACTTGAGCTTATGTTAGCTAAGTGTAGGAGCATGCCTAGTGTGACTGTCAGTACTTACAGAAAGACTCCAGGCCAGAGCCACCTGTACTCCAGTCCGGGATTATGTGTGCTGCAGACCATTGGCTGCTGCACCTATTTCTACAGTACAGCACTTCCCTGATACTGTCTAAGGCATTCATCAGCTGTTTGCTGTACTTAATATGTGTCCAATACCTCTCAACTATACAGATATTCACAGAATGTCCTGAAGTTTGCCTCATATTTTTGGTTCGTTTTTCATAACATTGTGGTTTTCAGGTATACTAGTGGCATACCATTAAAGATTTAAGTTAAAATATGACAGAGACATTTGAGTTTCTGACTCCATACAAATCAGGAGATTCATGCTAATGCAAGACCTATCAACTGTCTACATTTGTAAATGCAATATTTAAGACATGTCTCTATTTTTGGGCCTTTGTCCCACTTTTATTCATGACTATGTCCAGATATCTTGCTCAAAAAGGTAGAGAGGTATGATGCGACTGGGGTACAAGATGTAACACCACACACAGGGTGACATTCTGCATACCTCTCACTGTACACATTTTTGCAGACTGTCCAGCATTCTGCCCCATATGTCTGCTCTGTTCCTCATACAGTTGTGGATTTCTGGTAATATACTGTGCAATACACTCAGTGAATTGTTGTAACTAATGACACATTTAAGGGATTGCCTTTACATCCTGCAGGTAATCTGACCTATTGCAACCTGCTGTTGTACTAGCCACCTTCTAGGTTTCTCAGAGCACTTGTAATGTTTGTCTGTAGTTTTGGCCCTTTGTCCCCCCATTCTCTCTGGCTTTGTCCAGTATTCTTGCAGTAACAGATTGAGGGGTTATGACAGTCTGTGGGAATACCACCATACGAGTACCTCACATGCAAAGATGTAGATGCTTTCTGTTTCAAACCATCAACACCACCACCCATGCTTATGTCTCCATTCCAGTGAGCCACACCAGCTGCCAGACAGAGAGGTTTCATTCCTCACACTATCAACAGCATACATTGTCACTATTGCATTATGTGGGAAATACAATGTGTGGCCAGGTTCTATGTCACAGCCCTGGAATTGTGTGGTCTGCTGATATATCACTGCAGATATACTGTTACAGCAGTTGTATGGAAACACTGATGTGTTGGGGGTGGGAGGTGACCAGCCCATACTCTGCTGGCATACACAGTCACGTGACTGTTCTGCAACCACACTGTTTGGCATCTCCCTTGAATAATGCAGTGGGGTGTCCAGCCATGTGGCTTGGTGAATATTATGGGGCACATACTATTGGACCGAGTACCTGTTGTACCAAGTGGCTGTTAGATCTCTGCAAGTAGCCCAGTAGCCCATTATATTCCCTTGCATACATGCAGCAGATCCATACATATGCTATCATATTCTAGAACCCCTTACAAGTGATGAACAGCTATGTGACTTACAGTGTGAATGCAGCAGTTGACAGACCTGTAGTTCGGGGCTGACTCTGATACACTCAGTCCGCAGTCAATACATGGTGAGGTACAGGTTGTGTGGGCTGACTGGCATCATTTTTACTAATATGTATGTGAGTCAGATTAAGGTGTCAGTCCCTAGGGCCATAGGTTGTCAATGCATGTGCTATGCATTATCTCTTGTCCAAGACAGGGCATACTGGGCATGCCTACATCTGCCTACAGGGACAACCTCAGTGGTTTCCTCCTCTGAGCCCCCCCCCGTGGGTGTGGCTGTGGCAACCTAGGCACTGGTGGGGGGCTGTGTATACCTTCCCTTTGATAATCCTGCTGCAGCTGTTTCCACAGGATCATATTGTGTAGCATAGCACATACTGTGAACATGTTTGCACATGTGGCTGGAAAGTACTGCAGGGCTCCACCAGATATATCAGGGCACTGGAACCTTGACTTCAACAGCCCAAACACATGCTCTATGATGCTCCTAGTTTGTGCATGTGCTTCATTATGGCATTCTTCACTGGGTGGGTGTGTGCATTTCTGATGGTGTCATCATCCACGGTCCCAGTGCATAGCTAGCATCCCCCAGTAAATGGCCATATGGGATGTCCCTCATAGCAAACATTTGGTACAGCTGTGATGCATGCCAGATATGGGAGTTGTGATAACTGCCAGGGCTACCAGCACACACATTCATGATAATGCCCTGGGCATTGCACATAACCTGGCAGTTGATGGAGTGGTACCCCTTGTGATTGATTTAGATTCTACCCTCCTCACTGCATAGTGCCTTCATGTGTACATGATTGCAGTCTATAGTACCCAATACATCAGGGGAGTGCTCTACACAATAGAAGTGTTGCATACTGCTGGCCCTTGCCTCAGGGCTGAGAGGAAAATAAATGTGCTCACTGGCATGTAATAGTATGGCATCCAGGAACAGGTGGAGTACCCTGGATTCTGACGCCTGTGAGACCTTCATCATGTCCCCAGTTGGTCTTTGGAACATACCCGTAGTTAGTATCCTAAGAGCTACACATACCTTTGTTTCCACTGGGATGGATTCCTCTCTGTAGGCTTTGGGTCTGAGTTGAGGGAGGCAGAGCTCACTGAGTTCTTGTAGTATGTCCCTGTCCACCCAGTAGAGCTCTACAATCTCCAGCTCATGTAGCTCCTGGAAGGTTACCTTGGGTCTGAACACTCTTCCCTTGTCAGTCTAGGCCTATGGTCAACAGCAGCAGCAGCATTCTCTTCAGCATCTAGCACATACATATGTAGCAGACCTGCAGCAGCCCCTAGCATGCCTTCAGTTAAAAGTTCCAAGTCTGTACTCCACTGGTGCAGAGTATGGAGGTGAAATCAGATTGTAGGGTTTCTGCAACCTTTACAGTGCCCTTCTGTAGGTGCAACCTTTGTGAATGGCTACCTATGATGCATTCCACCTGCCAAGTACATCATTAAAGACTGTTAGTGGCCCTAGTTCAAGTGGATCAGGGGTCATCAGTAATTAAGATATCATTGCCTTTCTCAGCCAAATTATTTTTAGTAGCCTTACTTGCTAAACACTACAGACAACATGCACCATGAAGGTAAAAAGTACTCAGCATTCAGTGTACATGCAGCCATGAAAGGTCCCACTGGGCATGGCAGCACGCCATGCAAACACACTCTGGTGAACAGAGCTTAGCAGACACTGTACACCCCCCCCCCTGCACAGCACAGTGTCACACCACACAAACAGGTGCTGCTGAGCTCCAATGAGCTTAAAAGAATGAGAACACACCCCCTTTTGATGCCAGCTACCTCTTTTGTGGACACCAACATGGTTCCCTGGCGACATGGATGAGATCTGCGGGCACGGATATCCATTTGTGTTATTCAGTAACCCCAGCTCATTTGCACAGAGATCCATGCACACAACCTGGAAACTACATGGTTCCAGGGCCTGCCTCGTTATCAACCACAGCAGTCTACCATTATACATACTCCACACAGGGTCCTATAATGCTTTATTGCCACATGCTGCTAATTTTCTTTTTTACACTTTTTAAATGTTTCATTTTTCTTAACAGCATGTTTGCACAACGAGGCATGCTGTGCAAACATAATCTGATAATTAAAAAAAAATTGTAATTATTTTACATTAGCTATTGGACACACAGTGGATAGTTTTGCATATATCTGTGTCTGCTATGCTATTTCTGTCTTTCTAACTGCACTTTTACAGCCCCTGTTGTCTGTTTAATGAACTGTACATGGAATTGTTATGTGTACATTTCGGACACCAACATGAGGTCTATAGAACTGCCTATCTGCTTGCTGGATCAATCTACCACCCTCATTTGCATGCAATTCACCTGCTTATGAGGTGATTTGCTTGCCACAGACATTTCTGTGTTGACGCGCTTGTGCACACCCCTCAGCTCTGTTTCCTGCATCACAAACCTGCTTACTTTGTGTAAGCAGTGTGCCACTATGCCTACACAGAAAAAAGCCTGTGTAGGCTTTATTAAATCCCCCCTATTATTTAAGAACAGTAAGTAATTTTTTCTTAAATAATGTCATTGTATAATAGCAATAACCAACTCATGTGGTATATTGAAGATTTACCCATAGTTGGCTTTGTTTAATCACTTGGGCTTCATATTTGTGATTAAACCACATCAACCATGGGTAAATCTTCAATATACCACACCTACATTGTCAGTTATTGCTATATTAATCCTAGGAAATAATGTAGCATTTAACCTAAATGCTATTAAATTTCTTTCCTTTCTTAAAGGGTTTCTTGGCACTATTTAAATTAATACTAAAAGTGTTAATAACAAAAACAAAACAAAACAAAAAAAAAAACAATGTTTTTAAAGTCAGCACTTGTTCTTGAGTGACTAAGCTGTATTATTTTTCTTTATTTTTAAGATAGCATTACTGTGGTAATAAATTATTAGATTTAAGCATTGAATTCTTTTACTGACTTAAAATGCACTGCATGACTGACATGCAGCTAAATAAAAACTCTTATGGAAGTGCTAGATTATCTACTTTTAGGTATAATGTACGTGTTGTATCCATTCGCAAACACATATGTTCTAGAATCAATATACCTGCACTGTCTAAAGAAGCAACAGTCATAGGTATCTAATGGTTTATGTGAAGGTAAAGTAAATATTGAAAGCAACCCTTTTTCTAAGATGGCCTTGATAGTACCACTTCTCTTGCATGTGAAACATAGTTTGAGTGAAAAATGTTTTAATTTACTTTAAAAATGTTCTCATTCATTAATTAACATTCTTAATGGTGGAAACATTAATCTTTTTATGCAGGACATAAGAATAAGACCTGCTATAGCACACTTCTATAAGACCTGTTGCTTTTTCTTATGGTTTCAATTCAAAATGTATGCCACAGATTCTAAAATAGGTTCAGTCCTTACATTCTGGTGCAAAAATCACTTCTGCACTGATTTATTTTGCTGTATTTTACTGCAACCCTTTTCATCTCTACATGATTTACCTTTCATTGACAAAGTGGCTGGTTTAAGCAGTTCAACTAATCCATTTGCAAGGGTTAACTTTGGAGCCAAGTTGTTATAGTTATGTGTAAGGGTAGACAGGCTGGATTCATATTCACTAAAGTTTTTCCAAGACATTTAACTCATTTTTAAGTTTTATAACACTTTGCTGAAAACTGGAAATCAGTGTACACAAGGAAGCAATTTCCTTTTTAATGCTGCTACAATTAAATTACACAATTTGTGCATGGCAGTTCTTCCTTAAATTATAGAGAAGTGCCAGATGTACTGGGTGGTTGTCATTCAAAGCTACTAAATATTTATCTTTGCATATTAAATTATCTCCATCCATGTGCACATTAATGAGACACTCTTCTTGAGAGTGTTCTGACATGCTTTTTAGTAAATATATTATTAGGGAGTATATTGGTAACATTGGTGGATCCATAGTCTTACTTTTCTAGATATCAACAATGGTAGTTGCACAATTGTGTTTTGAAATTCTTAGCAAAAGAAGTTAACTTGCATTACTTATGTGCACAGAAACAATAGTTATACAAAGAAGAAAGCTGCAGATTACCTGATGTTAGCTTCAGGCATTAATGTAGGTTCTTCCCTTATAAACATGCTCAGTTAGGATTATCACAAACATAATCACCAGGTACAGTCACTTGATGTAGGTCCAAAACTGCATAAATGCAAAACTTCCAGAATGGATAATCATAGTGGATCACATAAATGGAACATTGTATTAATATTGGAACACTAGACCCCTTCTGCTGGTAACAGTTACCAACTGCTTCATGCTTCAGTCAGAATACCAGTACTGTAGCACTTCATTTCATCCTAATGGCACAAAAGGAAATATTGTCAGCCTAGCTCACTGGAATTTTGTAAATAATTATATATCAGTTGTGAATGTCAACACA
Organism: Protopterus annectens; assembly: GCF_019279795.1. Lineage (NCBI taxonomy): Eukaryota > Metazoa > Chordata > Ceratodontiformes > Protopteridae > Protopterus > Protopterus annectens. The sequence goes on along the minus strand of NC_056726.1, from coordinate 286,037,335 downwards.
ATTTATATGCTGGTGTTACAAATGTATTAGAACTGTATGTTGTGCGTATATCAAACTGCTGGTACAGAAGTGTGTGTGAAAAGGGTTTGTACAATACTGAGCTTAAAGATGTATCCACAATGTACCCTATTGGAAAAAAAAACAGAAATGCGTATAAACTATTGTAATTGTATAAATGTATATGTTTTAACAGTGGAAACTGCCACATAGAATGTTAACTTGTAAAACTTCAGTAAAATAGTTGAAATTAAATTGTTTTATAATTGTGCCATAAAAGAGATGTTATCTTTCAGGTTCATTGCAACAAGGAGACAGGATGTCAAAAACTATGGTGCTTTCTGCATTGTTTTGTAAGTGTTTTATGTCTTCCAGCAGCTGCAAATATCTGAAGGCTATGTATTTTCAAAGGGAAAAGCTAGCAGTTTCTAGGAATGGTTGTTGAGCCTGGGAATTGAAGTCAGATGGCAAAAAGTGATGTCATGCTGCTAGTATCCCAGCAGTAATATTTGATATTAATTTAAGAGCTATCTGAGAAAGTGACTGGGCATTTTGTATCTGTCTTTGACCTGACAACAACATCAACTAGAAGATCAATTTACCACACTTGCCTTGCTCTGTAAATAAGTTAACTAGGGTACAGTAATTTTTTAGATATAGTTAGGAGTATAGTAAAGATAAGTTTAGATGTTTTCTGTATTTATTTGAGACTGTCCTGCAATGTTATTTTAAATATTTCCTATGATTTTTAACTCTAATATCACTGTGAAGACATATTTAGTATTGTACTTTTAGTATTTATTATTAAATATATTTAAACCTACAGCAAGAAGCTACCCGGTTCAATTCTCAGCTGGAACACCTTCTGTGCAGAGTCTGCATGTCCTCCCTGTGGTAGTGTGAACTTTGAAGACATTCAGGTAGATGTGTGCATGATTGGGTGTGCCTTCTTTGAAGGTTGGGCACTGGGCTGGCAACTCGACACCGTAAAAATCATCTGCCATTCATAAGTGGACCGGTGATCCGTTGTATTGACCCCTAACCAGGAAAAGCCCAAAGACATTACTATTAAAAATATTTAAACATATCTTTGTGGCTGATATTTGTGAGACATATTTAAGCTCTGAGAGTACTTGCATATTTATTTGGTGACACTGTACAGGTTACTCCTAATAGCCTTGCTCTTGGTCAAACTACCATTTTGATTAATAGTAACATTACACAGTAATATTGGAACCCTTTGTTAAGGGCTTTAAAGTAGCTGATAAGGGGTTCTGGTGGCAGTGATAACTAACTTATAGTCTGGGCAGAAGGGGGCATAGCTAGTAAACCTGTGCCAGATTTCCCATGTGTGTGTGTGTAAAACAAATCTCCAAGAGTATGTGTGTCAGCTACTTGGGCAGGGCCACGAAGCACTGGTTGTATAGAGAGAGTGCTGGAGGACATGACTTGGAACCCTGGTAAGGACTCAGCTGTATAGCCCCAGACTGACTGTGGTCTCTGTGTGCTCTTAAGGGAAATTGCACTTTACTGTGTTTATGTGTGTGTGTGTGTGTGTGTGTGTGTGTGTGTGTGTGTGTGTGTGTGTGTGTGTGTGTGTGTGTGTGAGTGTGTGTGTGTACTTGTCATCTTCCCAGTGTGTATGTTCCCCACTGTTGCCAGTGGTGAAGATTGAGGCTTCTTGATTACTGGGCCAGTGTTGGGGCATCACATATTTATTGGTGGGCAGTGGTGGGATATCCACATCACATATTAATTGGGTGGCAGTGGTGGGATATCCACATATTAGGATTCAGTACTGCAGATATTGAATTCCTTTAGCCTGTAAACAGTGGTCACTAAGGAAGATGTTTGTACTCTCAATCAGCCACACAGTGAACATTCAGAGGTTCATATCATAATTGTTTTATTTTGTTGGTTAGCATAGCTAGTCAGGTAGCGCAGGCAAGGAAGTCAGCAGAGGAGTATGGCAAGCTGACAAGGAGCTAGTTGGCTGAGATGTGCCAGTCTAAATGCTGGTGCATGCCAACCTGACTAAAGCAGAAATGACTGCAGCCTTGTGTATAGCTGCATCTCAGACCAGCAATCAGGATGACAACCAGAATGGCCTTGGACATGTACAACCCTCAGAAAATGGATAGTTCAATCTTTCCACAGAGGACTTAGAAATCCATCTGGAGAAAATAGACTTGAACTGGAGACCAAACATTTGGAAATAGAAGCAGCAGAGACTGAGATATCTGGAGGCTGAAGAAAATGAGAAACTGAGATGTCTGGAGGCTGAGGAAAATGAGAAACTGTGATGTCTGGAAGCTGAGGAGAATGAGAGGCAGAGACAACATGAGAAGGAGATGCTGACTCTTCTCCAGGGTCATGGAGGTAATGTGGAAGGGAATAACCTAACCCCAGAAGCCACAAAGATCAGTAAAGTTCTTCGACAAATTATAGAGGGGGATACATTTGATTCTTTCATACATATGTTTAAAAGGGTATGTAACAGTCTAATGTTCACCAAGGGCTCTGGGTACAGTTTCTGACCTCCTTACTCCATGGTAAGGCTGCTACTGTTATTTCCAAATTGTCTGATACTGATTGCTTAAGTTATAATACTGTTAAAAAATTGTCTTTTATATTGTTTTAAGTTAACACCTGAAGCTTATAGGAAAAGGTTTCATGAGCATAAATGAAAGGCAGATGAAAGTGTGTGTCAATTTATTGTTGAACCAAACACTTATTTTCACAGATGAGTGAGTGGGTGTCAGGTCACTACTATTAAAGGGCTGGCAGACCTTTTGGTGAGTGAACAAGCCCTTAGCACTTTGCCTGAGGGCATGAGAATCTGGTTAGCAGATAGAGAATGTAACACAGCAGATGAGTTGGGGAAAAAGTTAGGCCTATACCTAGCAAGCAGGGCATCACTGCACACAAAAGGGATACCCAGTGCTGCTCATGGGTCTAAGAGAACTCATGGTGGGCAGCCTAGACCACTCCAACGGAGTCCACCAGTAGCAGGGGAAGCCACTAGCCCAGGTACGTGTCCAGGACCAAGGGTTACCTGTTTCAAATGCAACCAGTGGGGCCATGTAGCGTATAGATGTCCATGGAGGCAAGGTTGGGAACAAAAAGTGGTAGAGCCAGTAAGTAGGAATGACAGAATGCCAGCAGTAAGTTGTCTTGAGACAATAAGGGTGCCAAACTACCACAAGAGGTTATATCCTATCTTAATAAATGGGAATGTGGCCACTGCTAAGAGAGACACAGCCTCTAAACTAACCATTGTGAAGCTGCAATGGTTAAAGAGGAGCACTACTTGCTTGGGCAGTCTACTCCAGTCAGAGCTTTAGGAGGGATCCCATTCCAAATACCTGTGGCTAGGGTTCACCTTGATGGAAGGATGGAAAAGGAAGCCAGCAGGTACATGTGTTTGTGGATATCCTTGTAGATGTCCTGATAGGGAATGATTTTGATAATGCAGTACCTTGTGTTCATGCAGTGACATGCAGTCAAGCTTGGAGACAAGTATGTGGGCCTGGTAGCCTGGGGGAGACCCAGACAGACCATAGATTTGTAGCCAGGTCTGGTGTGGTGGTTACTTCAGAGAGGGAGCTACCTTCTTACAGTGAGACTGAAGGGGAGCCACAGCTGCTTATGGGTACTGATGTTCCCTTCAACAGAGTGACTGTAAGGGCAGAGGTGAGTAGTAGTACCCAGGCTGACAGTGAGGCACTGCTGTCAGATAATACCAGGCTTCCTGTGGGAGGGGAGCTAGGAAATGTTACAAAGAGAGAGTTGAGACAGTCCTGGGTCTCAGACCCTACATTACAAGGCCTGAGGGAGGTAGCTAGTGAGGCACCTGATTTTCAAAGGAAGGAGGATTCTGTATATTGGGACAAAGGGTTACTGCATAGAGAGTGGACCCCTTAGGGAGGGCTAGAGGGTGAGAAACTACAGCAGTTGGTAGTGTCCATCCTTCTAGCCATACCCCATGGTATTTCCTTTGCAGGTCATATGGGCATAAAACGTACAAACAGACATATGCAGAACTTTTATTGGTCTGGGATTTCCAGAGATGTAATAGGGTACTGCAGCACCTGTGAGCAGTGCCAAAAAGTAGGCAAGGCAGGAGACAATGTGAAAGCTCCTTTGATGCCTTTGCCTATGACTGAGGAGCCATTTCAGAGGGTAGCTATAGATATTGTGGGGCCTTTGAATACCTCAAGTTCCACAGGGAAAAAGTATAGCCTAGTGGTAGTAGATAATGCTACCAGATAATCTAAGGTGGTGCCTCTGTCCTTCATTGAGGCAGAAAGATGGCAAATGCTTTGTTAGAGATTTTCAGCAGGGTAGGTTTCCCAAAAGAAATACTGACTGACAGAGGTGCCAATTTTATATCAGACCTGCTGGCTTTTCTGTGGAAACACTGTGGGGTGAAGCACCTAAAGACCACCCCGACCATCCCCAGAATAATGGTTTGGTTGAGAGGTTAAACTCCACACTTAACAGCCATGCAACTGGTATTTGCAGACCAGCTTAAGAGAGAGTGGGACAAATATTTGCCCCCTCTGTTGTTTGTTTACAGGGAGGTGCCCCAGGAATCCACAGATTTTTCACCCTTTGAGTTGCTGTATGGGCATAAGTTGAGGGGACTTCTATATTTGATTCAAGATGAGGGGGAGGGTAAGTGTGAATCCCACAAGGAGTCTGTTGTGGAATATGTCCTAAACCTCAGGACAAGGCTCATGGAACTCATGGGCTTGGCCCAGGAGAACCTGGTAAAAGCCCAGCAGCAGAAAAAGACCTGGTTTGACAGGAATGCTTGAGCCAGAGACTATGCTCTGGGGTAACAGGTTATGGTTCTCATTCCTGTCAGACACAAGCTGCAGTCAGCTTGGAAGGGACCCTTCAAAGTGGTAAGGAAAGTCAGTGATGTTAACTACATGGTAGAACTGCTAGGCAGGAGGCAGAGGCATAAACTTTACCATGTTAACATGATGAAACCTTACCATGATAGGGAGGCCCTGGTGCTAAGTATTTGAGTAGAAGCCTGGAGGAGTCTGAGGGGGAGCTATGGCTGCAGGGACCCAGCCCACCAAATCCCAAATTACTATGGTGGAGCCTATGGTTGCAGGCATATGACAGGACAGTGCAGCACTGTACTGGGGTCAGCAATGCCAAGGCAGCAGGAATCTCAAGACAGGGTATGGGGTAGTGTATTCCCTGACAGGCTCACCCTCTCAAGCAACATTTCTAAAGGGTTACTTGAAAAACTAGCTTGAGTCTTCGGGGTGTCACAAAAGGAAATTTTGCCAGCCCAGCTCACTGGAATTTTGTAAATAATTATATTCCATCTGTGAATATTAATATGATTTACATAGAAGCATGACAGAAGGAGACACTGCCAGCCCAGCTATCTGGAATTTTGTAAATAATTATATGTCAGTTGTGAATGTCAACACAATTCATATGGTGGTGTTACAAATGTATTAGAACTGCATGTTATGTGTATATCAAACTGCTGGCACAGAAGTGTATGTGAAAAGGGTTTGTACAGTACTGAGCTTAAAGATGTATCCACAGTGTACCCCACAGAAATGTACATAAACTATTGTAGTTGTGTAAACGTATATTTTTAACAGTGGGAACTGGCACATAGAAGGTTAACTTGCAAAACTTCAATAAAATAGTTGAAATGAAATTGTTTTACAACTGTGCCATAAAAGAGATGTTATCTTTCAGTTTCAGTACAGCAAGGAGACAGGATGTCTAAAACTTGGGAGCCCATTGTTTTCTAAGTGTTTTATTGTTTTATGTCTTTCAGCAGTTGCAAACATCTAAAGGCTATGTATTTTCACAGGGAGATGCTAAATGCTAGCACAGTTTCTAGCAATGGTTGTTGAGCATGGGAAATGAGGTCAGGTGACAAAAAGTGATGTCATGCTGCAAGTATCCCTGCAGTAATATTTGATATTAATTTAAGAACTGTCTGAGAGAGTGACTGTGCATTTTGTATTTTGTCATTGTCCTGGTAGCATCTGCTGGAAACATCCACTCACCACATCTGTTTTTCCTTGCTGTAAGTAAATTAACTAAGGTACAGTAATTGCTCTTAGATTCAGTAAGGAATATAGTAAATATTAGTTTAGATGTTTTCTGTATTTGTTTGAGACTGTCCTGCAATGCTGTTTTAAATATTTCCTTTGATTTTGAACTCTGATGTCACAGTGAAGACATATTTAGTATTGTCTTGTTCTTTTACTATTTATGATTAAATATATTTAAACATATCTTTGTGGCTGATATCTGTGAGACATTTTTAAGCTCTGAGAGTACTTGCATATTTATTTGGTGACACTGTGCATGCCACTTCTAATAGCCTTACTACCATTTTGATTAACAGTAACAATACACAGTAAGGTTGGATCTCTTTGTGAAGGGCCTTAAAATAGTGATAAGGGGTTCAGGAGGCAGTGATAACTCCCTTATACTTTGGGCAGAAGGGGGCATAGCTAACATACAAGTGCCAGTCTTTCCCAAGTGTGTGTGTGTGTGTGTGTGTGTGTGTGTGTGTGTGTGTGTGTGTGTGTGTGTGTGTGTGTGTGTGTGTGTGTGTGTGTGCATGTGTGTGTGTGTGTGTGTGTGTGTGTGTGTTTAAAACAAATCTCCAAGACTATGTGTGTCAGCTACTTGGGCAGGGACATGAAGCACTGCTTGGACAGAGCATTGAAAGACTTGGCTTGGAACTCTGGCTAAGGACTCAGATGTATAGCTGTGCCAGTGGGGAGTCTTACTGGGGATCTGGAGAAAGAGGGAGAAACCAGTCCCAGACTGACTGTGGTCTCTGTGTGCTCTTAAGAGAAATTGCACTTTACAGTGTGTGTACTTGTCATCCTCCCAGCGTGTACATTCCCCACGTTTGCCAGTGGTGAGGACTGAGGCTCCTTGATTACTGGGACAATTTTGGGGTGTCAAACCTGTTAACAGGGAATCATTGAAATGTGGCATTCCTTTCACTCAGTCATCCTATATAAACTTATTTCAATAGTTTTGATACCTACCTGGATATGCAATTTCTTCCACATTGCTGAAGTTTAGAGATTAAAAATCTAACAATTATACTTTTGTAGGATGGTGCTGAATGGAAACCATCTTAGTACACCACCAGTGTCTTACTGACTCCCATTATATTCTGTTTCATATAGTTTACTTGAGACTATTACTAGGTCATCTATCACCATGTGCAACTCTCCCAAACTGGCATTCTCATCTCAATGTTCAGGACAGAAGAAAAAAACAATTACAACTTTAAAACTGTAGCAATCTGTGAATAATTCAGTTTTTGCTAGCATGAACTCAAGGCTGAGAAAAATTATTATATACATCATGGCCATGATTAGAAGTGATGAGACTGATATCAGGAAACATCAAAATCTTTATTTAACTCCATCTGGTCTGTAAAACTATGTAGAACTTCTTATACTGTTAGATAAAGGTTCTACATGATGTAAAAATAAGACTGGTGACAGTAGAAATCACTGACTTCTACTTTTTGAAGTGGGAATGGAGAAGTTTGATCGGAATTTCAGTACGATACTCACCTCGTAGTGTGTATTAAACTTGGATAGGTTGAATAATTTTTGGGTAGACTAATAACATAGAAATCTTCCCGAAGCTAATCCCAACTGACTGAGTCAAATGCTATAACAGCATTCACTTGCCCCAATAGCAGGATTGATATTAAGTGTGGTAGGATATATCAAAATAATAAGAGCTCTAGCATAACCTGTCTAAATTATATTTTCCTCATACTGCCTCAGATGGGGCAATTGGGTAGGGTTTATTGGTTGATGCCTTGTTACTGGTATGCTGATATATAATCTAACTTCAGAATTTATAATGGAGGATGTAAATAAAACCAGATGGCTGCTGTGTAGCAGTTTCTGCTTGATGCTTCTATGCTTCTCAGAGAATAAGCAACATTATATTTAAAAATGTAAAAGAGGCACTTACTTATAAAATAAAAACTGACGATTTAAAGAAAATGTAATTGTTTGCATATAGTTCTGGATTTTCCTGTTTATACAAGTTTGGACTTGATAAAAGAAAAATCAGTGCATTCAAAATTCTTTATTAAGGCCGCACTATTAATGAAGACATATGAACATTTGTCTCTAAAATACAGGATCTGATTATCAAAAAAGACCTTAAATTAAAAATGGAATTTTTACAAGAGAATTGTTCTAAGCAAACATAATTATTGGGATCAACAATATAAAACAAGACCAACTAAAAGATAGTGAAACAAATATTGTACATGGGATGGCTAAGGAAGAAGAAAAACATACTGAATTTCTTCTTAATGAAAAAAACCTGGCTGTAACATAAAGTAAAATATGTGGAAAATAAGTCAAGAAGAAACAACAATAATACATGCAGTGCTAAAGTCACTCAAGCATTAAAATTACAAGAATGGATTATTTTGGTGCAAAAAGAATTCACATTCAATAGCATTAGAAGATCTACAAAACAGATCATAAAGAAACATGTTAATAATAAATGGAGTTCCCAAAAGAAGAGAGGGGCAAAATACAAATGGTCTTACTTTTTGGCTTCCTCAAACATTAAACTTACAAGAAGAGAGTATTTTTGTATAGAAAGAGTACACATTCTATAGAAAAAACATGCACTAAACCAAACAATCCCCTAAGTACAATTATACCAAAGCTTATTTCATATCTAGACAAGGAAGTCATATTGAGGAATGCCTGCCCAAACTATTGTCTAAATCTTAATAAATTTTAAGATGACTATGCCTCTAACACTATGGCAACAGAATAGCCTGTTGGCCATTATTAAAAGCTCTTGAACAAAAAGATGATAATCCCTGGATTTACTAATCTTCCGTGCAGGACTAGTCTAGCCCTGCACGGAAGCGGCCATTTAGGAGGAGAACGGCAGTGCGCCATGCATATTAATGAAGGTGCGTTGTCTGAACTCCTAATCCTACATGGAGCGTGTACGAGTGCAGGGGGTGTGTCTGAGGGCAGAGCTTCCAGAATAAACATGCCTCTGCAAAATAGAACAGCAGAAAGTGTAAATAAATGAGTGAGACTGCTCATAGGTGTCCGCATATCCCCACCAACAGTCCCCCATGTGTACAACAGCAACAGGACATAAAAATAAAAAGAAGTAACCCCTTTATTTATTCTTAAAACTTCGAGTACAGCTAACCGTAGGAGCGCAGATGTGCCCATCACATAGCTACAGTTAAAGCAGCTTAAAAGGCTGAAGAGTATAACAAGGGAGATATATGCAAATGAAGCAGCACAGCAATAGTGTAGTGGTCAGAGCATCCGCCTAACGAGCAGGCATTCCCGGTTTGAGTCCCACTGCAGCACATACCATTTTCCATGTAAAATCTGTATACGAACATTTATTTATGTGTTATTCCTGTATAACCTACTAAATAACATTTAAATGTGAACTGGAGTACTGCATTAAATGCATATGTGAAGAGTCAGTACCATAATGAATAAGTCAGCAGTAAGCAGGTGTAAGCACAGATAAGCAGTAGTAAGCATATGTAAGCACTAGTAAGCGTGTGCAAGTGCGTTTGCATGGGGTGAAGCACCACCGACACAGACTAAGCAAAGGAGAAGCTAACTGGGTGTAAGACACTGTGACTGGAAGTCAACAGTGCATACCTCTGCACAAACCCGCTTACAACCACTTGAAAGTGCCTTAAGCACACCGTATCCAATGGCTGGTGTTTTACCCAGCAACAAAACAACCAGCTTCTGCAAGGCCGGAACCCAGGACCATGCACACCATACATAAAACGATTTAGCACTAAGCCATGCTAGAGTTGCAGAAATTGTATGTTGTCAAAAACATAACCACAGCTCAATCATGCAACAGTACAGAGAATATATACCTACAGCTAGATGGGCGTGTGTGTCTGCAAATATATCACTATCTAAACAGATACAACATATCTATAGATGTTGACACATATATATATATATATATATATATATATATATATATATATATATATATATATATATATATATATATATATATATATATATATATATATATATATATATATATATATATATATATATATATATATATATATATATATATATATATATAAATATCCAGAGATATACACATATATATATATATATATATATATATATATATATATATATATATATATATATATATCTATATATATCTATATACAAACATATGAACAGATATACATGCAAATGCTGACAACTACGCTTATATATATATATATATATATATATATATATATATATATATATATATGTCAACATTTATATGTCCACATATACACATCAAGTGGCATATATACACAGATATATGTCTCAGTAGGTATATTCCAACATAGAAATATGTAAGCAAATATATGTACCCACAGAGGTATATATGGCCAGACATCTGTAGATACCAATCATAGATGAACAGAAACATATATGTCCACATGCACCCACAATGGGCCTGAGAGGCCCCAAACAATATTTGCATATCTCCCGCTCAGCCAAACACGTCCGCCCTGCAATACACTACCAAGCTCATAGTATTGTATGTCTGTCATTGAACTAGGGAATTAAATTAGCCCTCTGTTATGTGTCACTTGTCAACATCACATACCGCTCAATCCCACTCACTAGGCGGGCTGAGCAGTACAGGCCCATCCAACCAAGGCCATCCCCAACCCATACATGCATAATCCACAGTTCTGCTTTCCCCCCACCCACAGCACACACACAGCCACAATCCCTACCCTGGTTACCTGCCTGTAGCTTCCACACCACTATACACTGACCCCCACCCCCCTCAGGACCCATCCCGTATGAAGTTCCGACCCAAGTGTCCTAGGTGTGGCACACCCCATAGACCATGCACATAGCCAGGGGGTACCTCTGTAACCCTGGGTGTAGACGAAGGTTGAATAACCAATGTGTGGGCTGTCCCGCATGGGACTAAAGTATTCCTGGTACTAACAAAAATAGTCCAACCAACAAACCGAAGAACACAGACCAAAAGGGGAAGCTCCACAAGAATATCCAAGGTGGCAGGCTCGAGCAGTGCAGTATTGCATCCAATCCAGGCAAGAAAAATTAAATTAATTAACCAAGTCCACGAAACTTCTCCAGTAGTAAAAACACTTTATTACACACGAAATAAACAAGGCAAGTAGTGAGAAGATGCAAATAGCGTTAAACACTAAAACTGCTAAGGCTAGCGTTTTTCGTTCGGTACTCTGACCGAACTTCCTCAGACAAAGTTCAAACAATGTAAAACGATTCGGTATAAGTGTCCAAATCCTTAAGCGCACCTCCTCATTTAATTACGTCAGTTCCTGCGGAAGTAAATAGATAAATTAGTATTTTATACTTTGTATGATATTTTTCCTGGTTTATAGCCAATTCTGCCTATTAATTTGTTGGTAGGTAGGTGCCTTTTTTACATATAATATACTACAACATTTCTTATCAATTCTCTGTTTTTGGAACAGCAAGTATGATATAAGCTATGTAAGAGCTATTCCTTTTTTGTTTTTGTATTTGTTTAAACTAGACATCTATTTAAATTTTGTCTGGGTTAAGATAGGGTGTATAAACATGAATTTTTTAGAATAAAATAGATTTCTCACATTTTTTATATATACCATATATATATTATAATTATATTTATCGATGTGGGTTTGATAGGTTATATCAAATAACTAAATTATAATATTGATTTATAGACTAATTTATAGATTAAATTATAGACTGTTTAAGACAGGTTTTTTTTCACTATGTTGAGGTCCCCTGTGTTTAGTTAAGCATGTCTTAATGCGTACTACTTTATAATATATTTAATAGTATGTTTAAAAATGTATTTTATATTGTATTTTAATTTGTGTTTTACATTCTATTTTATTATTATTGTTGGTTTAATGAACATTATCGCAGTTCATGGGGTGAATATATTTATCTATTTACTTCAGGAACTGACGTAATTAAATGAGGAGGTGTGCTTAAGGATTTGGACACTTATACGAATCGTTTACATTGTTTGAACTTTGTCTGAGGAAGTTGGTCAGAGTACGAGCTAAAAACGCTAGCCTTAGCAGTTTTAGTGTTTAACGCTATTTGCATCTTCTCACTACTTGCCTTGTTTATTTAGGTGTAATAAAGTTTTTACTACTGGAGAAGTTTCGTGGACTTGGTTAATTAATTTAATTTTTCTTGCCTGGATTGGATGCAATACTGCACTGCTCGAGCCTGCCACCTTGGATATTCTTGTGGAGCTTCCCCTTTTGGTCTGTGTTCTTCGGTTTATTCCTGGTACTAACAATAGATGTCACGTGTGACTCTGTGTACACTAACGGATTTAGTTGTAGGTATCGCAAAGCATACGTGTCACACAAGGATGGCCGGTAAGCACACAAAACACAGTATCCAGCAATATCAGTCAACATTACAGGATATGTAGCTAAATATTTAAAGGAATATGTGTATGTATAAATGCCCATAACTATATAGAGATATATACCTCCCCCTCTCTGTAGTACAAATGTATACATACATAGACAGACATCTAAATAAATACCCACATATACATATATACATATGCAGACACCCATACATCCACATGTTGTTTTATATATATATATATATATATATATATATATATATATATATATATATACATACATATATATATAGATATATATATATATATATATATATATATATATATATATATATATATATATATATATATATATATATGCAGACATATACATATATATATATATATATATATATATATATATATATATATATATATATGCAGACATATACACATATATATATATATATATATATATATATGTATATATAAATGTGTGTGTAGATATACACAGATATATAGCTATGATAGGATACAGCACTTAAGAATGACATATGTTCACAGGCCATGCCTATGGAGGTGAGGGGCCCAAGCAACAAATGTGTAACACGTAGCATGAACCACCCCCCCAGCAGGACAGGGGAAACATACAAACAAACCCACAAACAATGTAAACAATCCACTGCTCCCCAGACCACAGGCAGGATACAACTGGGGGGGGCACAGTAGACCCGAGAAGTCTAATCTTGGAACAGAGACAGGAGTGTCCCTTGCGGGACACCCCATAAATTGTCTTGTGATAGGTGGAAGCCCGTGCGATGACCTATCAAGGTGGGGCATGTACATACCCGGACTACAAGGGTGGGAAAGCCTGATTCCTCATGGGTCAAGACAACGTACAAGATGGGTCCCGTGAAGTGGAGAGTGAGCAGTATGTAGTGGTGTGTTTAGACCCAACCTGCGCCCAGAGTAAGGATGAGTGCTGTAGATTAGGTGCGGGTGGGGAAACTATGGGTATGTTATTATGGGTCTAGGTGTGCATGTGTTTGCTGGAGTGGGTCTATTCGGTCTGCCCCAGGGATGTAAGCAATAGTTTTCATTGGGCATTGCCGCCCAACGAGCAGCCACTCCCGCTATGAGTCCCACTGCAGCACAGTCTATTTTACATGGCAAATAATGGTATAACCAGATGTAAATGTTAATATGTAGAGGTATGTATGTGTATATATACCCATAACTACATGAATATATACCTCTCCCTCTCTGTAGTACAAATGTATACATACATAGACAGACATATATATATAAATATTGGCAGAAAAAAGACAGAAAATCCACCCAAGGATGGCCAATCAACAAAATCCACAAGTGTTCCAATTAAAATGTAGTCCTTTAATACGAATAAAACTTTGACTTGAAAATAAAATGAAAAATAAAAAAGCTCAAAACTGTCCCTTGAAAATATCCGATAAGCGCTTTTGACTGTTGTCTTCCTCAGATCGTATGTATATAAATACCCACATATAGATATATACATATGCAGACACCCATACATCCATATGTCATTTTTTATATATATATATATATATATATATATATATATATGCATACATATATAGGTATATATATATATATATATATTTTTATATATATATATATATATATATATATATATATATATATATATGTGTGTGTGTGTGTGTGTGTGTGTGTGTGTGTGTGTAAGTATACAAATATATATAGCTAGGATATGATACAGCAGTTCAAAATTACATATGTTCACAGGCCGTGCCAATGGGGGTGAGGGGTCCAATCAACCAACATGTAATACGTAGCATCAACCCCCTCCCATCAGCTAGACAGGTGAAACATACAAACACATATAAAATTAAACAAACCACTGCTTCCCAGACTACAGGCAGGATACTACCAGTGGGAGAGACCCGCCAAGTCTAATCTTGAAACAAAGGCAAGAATGTCCCTTGTGGGACAACGCAAACATTCTGTGCATATTCTGGTTTCCAGCCATTACACAGATGTCTAACGGCAGGTCATGCATGTTCTCATTCTACAAGGTTGGGGAAGCCTGATGATCCATGGGTTGAGACAACATACGTGATGGGTCCCGGGAAGTGGGGAGTGGTAGTGTGCTCTAGTGTGGCCAGACCCGACCTGAACCCGGAGTAAGGAAGAGTGCCGAAGAGGAGGTGTGGGTGGAGAACTATGGGTATGTAATTATGGGCCTAGGCGTGCAAGTTTTGGCTGGAGCGGTTCTATGTGGACCACCCCAGGGATGTAAGCAATAGTGTACATTGGGCAGACCTGACACCTAATGAATAGCCACACCCAGTACAAGTCCCACAGCAGCAATGTCTAGTTTACAGGGCAATAGGCAGAATAACCAGATGTGTCGTTGCAAACCCACTAAATGACACCAAAGAACACATGGTCGCAAGACCCCATTGTAGGCATGTAAGCAAAACTAATTGGCATGACAAGGTATTATTGCTGTCCTTACCCCCATCTAGGGGTGTGAGTGTCCAGACCTACCCCCAAATGCAGGGTATATACACAATTGTTGCTGTAGAAGAAATGGCCAGCTGTGAACCTTCTCGTCAGCTATCCTGCACATCCCTTGACATGTCCCCTACTATCAGCCCCTCTGTCTGTCCCAATAACACCACTTACTTATCGATCCCTGTTGCATTTGTAGTAATGTTCAGTCACAAGTAGGTGACACCCTCCATACAACTATATTGGCAGAATCTGGAACCCCCAACCCAGGTGTATTACTGCAGCTGTCCTAGACTACACATGTAAATAACACATGAAGGGAAAACCCAAGCACACTTGAATCACCCCCTGCTCACCACCTGGTGAAATCCACCACCCCCCAACACTCCATAGCCCCTACACCAACTACTGACACTGACACCTCCTGTCCTGCCTCGCATACATATCCCAACACCCTGCAAACCTGCACTACTGCTCCCCCACCAATCAGTCGAATGGCCTACTATACAGTTAAAATGTTCCCCCCTCCACCTACCCACCTACACCTCCACTATTCACATCTACTCTACAACACAGGTATGGCATAACTAAACCTAACCCGAGTACCTACGTGTAATCTATCCAGAAATGCTAAACTGGAATCCCACTTAACCTTACACTGACCTTTGTGAACAGTCATACCTGACATGTACACCTGACTTAAGCATGTATAATACCAACATGTACTTGAAGTAGCATGGGGGTATGTGACAGCAAGCAGGAGTATGTCTGTTTGGGTGGCAATAAGCAATGGCCACACTGGTTAAGCAATGTGGAGGCCAACCCAGTGTAAGATGCCATAAACAGTGGTCAGCAAATCTGAGCCTAATGCACACCAGCGCATACCTGCCTACACTTCTCCCACAGTGTCTTAGGCAGGCTGTAGCCCACAGCCCTTGTCGTGGCCCGTAACAACATAATCAGCACTCCCAGGACCCCCCTGCACACTATAGTCCAAGTGAGTTACCACGAAGGCATGGCGGATATACAATCAGCTGCTGTTATCACAAACATATCATCCGGCACAGTCAGTCAACAACATAGGAAATGTATGTAAGTATGTACATTAATACCAGTAAACATGTGCGCAGTGCTCAGTCACAATATTCCAAGCAGTCTATGAGTATCAATGAACAGTGCCTGTCCACGCATACTGTGAGAACAGTAGTCTTGTATAATACTGAAGAGAGGAATGAAAAACAGGGCATGGCGTGAGGGCGTGTTTCATCAGCGGAAGCGGGAGATGAGGCTGGTCTGGTATGTGAGCAAACCGCTGCTTTTCAAAACCCTGGCAGGATGCTACCACTGGGAGAAACAGTGTAGACCAGCAAAGTGTACTCGGGATACAACAGGTCCATCCCTGCCGGGACGCACCAAACTTTATGGGTCACAATGATGTTTCCACCAGTATCGGAGGTGGATGAAGGGAAGGCTCGAACATATGTGGACTAAATGGATGAAGAGCCTGCAGAAGGTTGCATCGAGATAGTAATATGGAGGAGACGTGCAGAGAGGGAAATGAGTGGAGGTGCAGTATGGCAGGGCTAATAACTGCAGAATGGATGATGCTGTGTACGTGGAGCTCGGGGGCTGGGGAAAAGGAGCATGGGTATGACATTAAGGTAGAAATATGCAAATTACACAGAACTGCAATAGTGTAGTGGGCAGAGAATCTGCCTACTGCGCATGCATTCTTGGTTCGAGTCCCACTGCAGCACATTCTATTTTCCATGTCAAATCAGTATAACAACATCGTCTTGCTATATAACCTACTAAATGACATTTACACTTGCACAGGAGTACTGAATTACACATAGACCACTCACTATTCAAAGGACATGAGATAACACACAGGTATGTATACACAGACAGCCGTTAATGGTGTATTTTACAATAATGTATGACATTACTGACAGCACATAGATCTGTACTTATTTAATCAGTGAGAAATGGAAGGCCCACACAGAAAAATAGATGCAGACAGCGTGGATATATAACATACTATGCTGGCCAGGCCAGGCTTGACAATTCATACAACTGTGGACAAAGGATTTGCCATCAAGATAGGTAACAATAAACAATAACAGATGTAGTTCAGCAGCCGCCAGTCACACCCCGTAGTCAAGGCCTAGGGGGGCATTTATTACCTATGATAATGTCTATGTATCTGTCACATGTATGGACCCTGAACAACAAATGTTGTGGGAGTCCACAATATGACTGGGATGATAGCAGGAATGCTAGCAGTATATTATGATAGGCCAATATTGAACAACCCCTAACCGTATCACAGCATGACAAAGCCAGCCATATATGTGGAGGACAGAGGCAGGAACACAGGGCCATACTCATAATATTTCTGTTACACACCCTGCACATTGCTGGTGTTACAGGATTCATTGCAACATACCCTTATGCAGGAGTAACACATCAGGAATACAACTGGAAGTAGCCATGTACTGATAGCATGCAACAGACAGATTGCCAGGGATATCTCTAGGACAAGCCCTGTGTGGTGCACAGACAAAAGCAAACAGACAATCCACTGGCCATCATGTGGATAGGCCCACTGTTGAGAGCTATATAGACAGACTACATTCCATCCTAAACTACTATGTACATGCAAACACTGCAAGACCAGCAATATACAAAGCACATAACAACACTTCTCACTCTGTCTATAGGTCTGGAACTTCTTAAGATTGTGTAGTTGTCCTGTGTCTGCAAGCTGTAATAGGTACTGCAACCTGCCATCTGTAACACTGCTGCCCACATACAGGAAGGATGTCCTCCATAATGGAAAGGTGAAGGGACAACACCCACATGAGTAAGCAATTTATAGTACTGGGTTGCCATGACAATGATTAACAGAATCACTACACAGCACACTGCACGCAGTCAGCAACTGTTGCACACTGATTGGTGCAGAGCCATTCACCTGATCATGTGCATCACCTACAAAAGCCATGCTGAAATCCATTCAAACCAACTAATTTGCTCTAATAGAGAGGGATAGAGAGCGAGAGAGAAAGAAAAAAAAAAAAGAAAAGGAAAACAAAAACAAACTTATAAAACGGAACTCACACAGTGGGGAACAAATAACTAGAGGCCACAACCGGGAAGGCGTCACACCCATCCAAACACTAAAAGGTATGTAAAACATAACTGTATGTAATTTAAATGTAGTATGTGGTATAGCTTATTAGGATTTATGATGTAGAATGTTTGATATGTGCCATCTGTAGTTGTCCCTGTAATGATGTCCCACTGAACAACTGCTCTGGACAATACTGTCTGTCCCTGTAAGCAGTGGGACATACCTGTCAACTGTGCAGATCAGCAATGAATGACAAAGGTGTCAGCCATAATATCTGTGTATGTTATGCTAGTGTGGACAATAGCTGTTGGTGGATGTACTGCCGTCATGATAGACACATGGGTGTCAGAGCACACCACTTGCAGGACAGTCATGTGAATGTGTAATGTAGCATGCACAAATGCCATAGGTGTGTAATAGGAATAACAGCACTCTCACACCATAGTTACCACCCTAATGTTAGGTTTTAACATGTGGCACCTGTTTGTGTTGCAGCAAGGCAGAACAGTGCAGCTGTGAATGAAAGACGGTTACAGAATGCAGACCAGATGTCTGTATGCACTCCACATATCTGTGTGATACGGAATGTGATGTGTATGTGTACAGATACAGACACTGATATAGACATAGGTATATCCACAACGTACAACATATATCTACACATATATGTACATAGATGTATATTTATACATATATATATATATATATATATATATATATATATATATATATATATATATATATATATATATATATATATATATATATATATATATATATATATATAGTGGCACTGACAATGGCATGCAGGTGAAATAGTCTGTAACAGGCCAGCAAAGATAAGTGTCCCCACAGGGAGCATGGCTACAAACACATAGCACAAAGTGTGGCACATACACATAGCACAAAGCTTGGTACAATACAACATATGTCCCAATGGTAGGTAAGCAGCTGACATAACAACTGCAATCTGTGAACGTGTTGTTGTAGCTGATATGGTGGGGGGAGACATATATGTGTATTAAGAACTATGGTAACCGTACTGTATGGGTGGCTCAGACCTGTTTCCATCCTTATGTTTTCCAGGAATCATGTTGCATAGTTGCCTTCCCATGCACAACGCTGCTGAAATGGCTATCATCGACCACCTGGTACAGCACTACGTACTTTTTGACCGGACAGCCCATGACCAGCAGGAGAAGACTGCTCTGTGGAATGAGCTAGTCCACAGTGTCAATGATGTTGGTCTGCATAACCACAGCTATGAGCAGGTCCGGCATCATTGCACCGACCTGCTTCACCATGTATTATGGCGTGCAGCTGCCGTAAGGGGG
The DNA here is from genome assembly GCF_019279795.1 of Protopterus annectens. Taxonomy (NCBI): domain Eukaryota; kingdom Metazoa; phylum Chordata; order Ceratodontiformes; family Protopteridae; genus Protopterus; species Protopterus annectens. The sequence goes on along the minus strand of NC_056726.1, from coordinate 286,017,919 downwards.
AACCACCTGGCAATGGGGGGGAACCCACCCATCTACCCCTCATGGGTGTGGAGGAGCTTCTCAGCAGCCTAGTGGCACCTGTCTGCCTGCAACATCAATACCTGGCAGGGCACATTTTGGAGGTGGGGCCAACAACACACCGGCTGAGGACCGTGCACGTAAAGCCCCAGGGCACATCGGTACACCACTCATGTGTATGCATCTGCATCTGTACAGGTACATCATGCAAAACTGAGATGCCATATACATAGTTTGCTGCTGTGTAGTAGTACTAAACTGTTGCGTATAAGCTGTAATATTGTGTAATTCTACTGTTGATGTAACATAATGCTGCACTTACATGTTATGAATGCCACAGCTGTGGCCACTGACATCAGCTTTGTCGCAATCCTATGTAGGTCCCTCCAGGATACCACCACAGCAGCAGCCCATAGCCGGTGAGTATGGTTCGCGTTCATGCATGATAATAAACTGGGCATGTTGTAGCTATGGGCTATCCCTCATGCACCTGTCTAACACACCTACCCATACTGCATGCTGTACACATTTACGCTTTGTTGTTGAGAAATGCACTGCATCACAGTAGAGACCATGTTGGGGTATCAGAAGGGTACAACAGACACATGCAAGTTAATTAACATCCTGTCAATGTTGCAGAAGTCTGGGACATGTGTAGGGCACCCCTCACAGCCATGGTAAGGTCCGCTGGTTGTCAGTGTAATAGTCATGTACTGGTCATACATGCACTGCTGATGCTGTGATCTGTAATGTAGACATCAGTCATCCACAACTGATAGCTGTTCACATATCCTCCCAGGTATATGTTGCTACAACACAAAGGGTCTGTGAGCTTTGGAGCTGACATAACCAACACAGTACTACAGATGCATCAATGGTTTCTACACCTGCGATGTATGGTGCACAGTACAAGGCAGGGTGCAGAACAGATCCACAGTAACACTTTGTACATGGGTGCAGTGTTAACACAGGGAGGGGCCATCACCTACCAACAAAGCCCATGCCTCACACATATGTATACTGCCGCTAGCATGATGTCACTATAGTTGCACTGCATGCTGTTGAGCTGCATATGCAATGCATGTTGACAGAAGGATAATGGGAGGACTGGGTGTACAAATGTTGTGCGACTCCCCATGTAGGAGTGTGGTGTGTGTGTGTGTGTGTGTGTGTGTGTGTGTGTGTGTGTGTGTGTGACATGGTTGTGTTCGTAAGTGAAATCTAGTGGAGTGTGGACGATGCATGTCAGGTGTGTGTGTGTGTGTGTGTGTGTGTGTGTGTGTGTGTGTGTGTGTGCGTGTGCGTGTGTGGGTGTCCATGTATGCACAGGTGATAGTGGGATTGACCACATGGCGGTACTTCCCCTTGGGATTGTGCTGTCCATAGAGTGAGACATGGGACACCAGGACAACCTGTCAAGTATGTGAACACAGGACAGCTGATAGCATAGCAAGGTCTGTAGCATGGAGCATGAATTGGGAGGTGCAGTACATACCAGGTATACACATCATATTGCCAGCAGCAGATAGGTAACTGTCTATCCACATATGCAGCACTACAAATGCAATGGGGAATTACCACAGCACATCAGTGAGTGTATCCAGGTATTACTGTTGTCCGCATGATGGGTCACTTGTGCAGCAGATGTGGCATGGACTGAGCAAGACTGTAGTATGAGGCTCTGGTGTGTGACATATGTAGTGAATGTAGCAGCCCCAACCATATAGGGGCCTCATACACCATTACTGCCCATACACAGGGTAATACAGGGTGACAGCAGTGAGGACGTGTACAACCTACTCGATCCAGGTCAGGGAGGCAATGGAGTAACAGGTCAGGTGTGGTAACCACACGTGTAGGCATGGAGAGGGATGATATGTTAATGGGCTGTAGTGATGCATGTATATTAGCAAGTGCCATGCAGGAAGGGGAACATATGTAACTGACTGTGGGACTGTCTGTAAACTCAGGGAAGGTGAGGTAGTAAGGTGGCTGTCAGTGTGAGTGTGTGTGAGTGTGTGTACTGTTATGCACTGCAGTACAGGTCTTAACATGCGTATTTGTTTCCCCCACAGCTGGCGAGGTGGGACAGGGTCCCTCCTGCATCAAACTGAGGTAGGTGTCCCTACAGACACCAATGATGATGAAGATACAGGTGAGGCACAGGTGGGGTTGTCAGAGGCTGACACTGTGCCAACATGTGTCATCATCCTCCTAGCCACCCCAAGCCTGCACACAGTTACAGTGCCCCTACAAACCCCATCACATGTGGCCATAGCAGAGGGACAGTTGGTGCTTGGTGGCAATGACCAAGAAAGTGTGGTGTCCATGCCAACTGTGTCGGGTTACAGTCAGCATAGCTGGATGTCCAGAAGGCCACCACAAAGGCAGATGTACCGTGGTGCTCGTGGGAGGACCGCAGGTCATCCTGCCCCTGGCAGAGGTGCCACAACTGGTACCACCAGGAGCATGTTTCAGGCCAAAATGGAGGCACAGGCATGTATGGAAATGCACTCCAGACAGGTCCTGAGGCTGCAGAGGCCTGCTTTCACAGCTGTAAGTGGCAACCTCCATGAAATCGCTGTTGCCTTCCGTGAATATACAGAGGTCATAGATAGATGGTGGGGTGAGATGGTTGGCCTCCTCAACTGTGGTATGTCTGTGCAAAACATGTGGTGGGAGTGGTGTGATGGCCACGTGGACGTAGGTCAGAGACACCAGCAGCTGGTCATCAACGTGGACATGCCAGGATGCACAGCCACTCCCGTAGTGGCAGTACCAGCCCCAGCACACCACAGGGGCTACTGTCCACACCACACCACAGCAGACCATGGGAACATGGCCCTGGCCAGGCCCAGGCGGGACATGGTTTCAGCATACGTATGTCATCACCAGGGGAGAGTAGCCCCTCAGGGTCTGTACCTGCATGTGCCCATGGAACCACTGGCAGGCACAGTCAGTGTGTCCATGGCTGGAGGCACTGAACTGCACACCTTGCCAGGTATGGTCTGCAGCTGTCCAACATTACCCGTATAGGCAGCCACATGGTGGAACTATGTGCATGCATACCCACACACTATGCAACCATACTTAGGGTGACCCCATACCGACACACACCACATCACCATGCCCAAATCAAGGAACCACACCCCTCACCCACACAGTGTGTAGCCTTGCAACTAAGATGGCATTCACACACCCTGTGCATATAATGATACCTGTGCCACATCCCTGCCATTCATAACATTGATACAGGGACAGACTAACATGGTTCTGATGCACACCGTGACTGTGATAGATGTTTGGACCACCCTCGGCCTCTGGCACACCTGCAACACACCCTGTGCATATGTTGATACCTGTGCCACATCTCTGTCATCCATAATATCGATGCAGGGACAGGCTAACATGGTTCTAATGCACACAGTGACTGTAAAGGGTTGTCACAATGTACCACAATGTAGAATGTAGTCAGGGGTAATGTGTACTGCATACATGTCAGGTAGTGTAGCCATGCAACTAAGGTGACATTTACACACCCTGTGCATATGATGATACCTGTGCCACATCCCTGCCATCCATAACATTAATACAGGGACAGGCTAACATGGTTCTGATGCACACCGTGATTGTGATAGAGTGCCGCAATGTACTGCAGTGTAGAATGTAGTCATGGGTAATGTGTACTGCATACATGTCAGGTTGTGTAGCCTTGCAACTAAGATGGCATTCACACACCCTGTGCATATGATGATACCTGTGCCACATCCCTGCCATCCATAACATTGATACAGGGACAGGCTAACATGGTTCTGATGCACACCATGACTGTGATAGAGTGCCGCAATGTACTGCAGTGTAGAATGTAGTCAGGGGTAATGTGGACTGCATACATGTCAGGTAGTGTAGTCATGCAGCTAAGATGACATTCACACACCCTGTGCATATGATGATACCTGTGCCACATCCCTGCCATCCATAACATCGATACAGGGACAGGCTAACATGGCTCTGATGCACACCGTGACTGTGATAGTGTGCCGCAATGTACTACAGTGTAGAATGTAGTCAGGGGTAATGTGTATTGCATACATGTCAGGTAGTGTAACCATGCAGCTAAAATGACATTCACACACCCTGTGCATATGATGATACCTGTGGCACATCCCTGCCATCCATAACATCGATGCAGGGACAGGATAACATGGTTCTGATGCACACCATGACTGTGATAGAGTGCCACAATGTACTGCAGTGTAGAATGTAGTCAGGGGTAATGTGTACTGCATACATGTCAGGTAGTGTAGCCTTGCAGCTAAGATGGCATTCACACACCCTGTGCATATAATGATACCTGTGCCACATCCCTGCCATCCATAACATTGATACAGGGACAGACTAACATGGTTCTGATGCACACCGTGACTGTGATAGAGTGCCGCAATGTACTGCAGTGTAGAATGCAGTCAGGGGTAATGTGGACTGCATACATGTCAGGTAGTGTAGCCATGCAGCTAAGATGACATTCACACATCCTGTGCATATGATGATACCTGTGCCACATCCATGCCATCCATAACATTGATACAGGGACAGGCTAACATGGTTCTGATGCACACCATGACTGTGATAGAGTGCCGCAATGTACTGCAGTGTAGAATGTAATCAGGGGTAATGTGTATTGCATGCATGTCAGGTAGTGTAGCTATGCAGCTAAGATGACATTCACACACCCTGTGCATATGATGATACCTGTGCCACATCCCTGCCATTCATAACATCGATGCAGGGACAGGCTAACATGGTTCTGATGGACACCGTGACTGTGCTAGAGTGCTGCAATGTACCACAGTGTTGAATGTAGTCAGGGGTAATGTGTACTGCATACATGGTAGGTAGTGTAGCCATACAGCTATGATGCAGCTAAGCTGATGGTAACGCCAATTGATATCCCCATACTGGCATCCTTTTGTGCTGTAGGCATACATGTGTCAGCAGGAAGATGGTCAGCAGTCATATTCCACAGGGGTATGTCAGTGAGGTGACACCATGGCCATGACATATGTGGTGTACAGTTGCACAGGTATGTATAACAGTTATTGGCCATTCAAACGTGACAGGTGGCCTGCTGGTACAGGTATAATCTGCACCCTTATGTCAACCCATCCACATGCACACATATCCTGACTTGACGACACTGTATCTAGACCCCAACCCCGGAATGTAGTGTTACTGAACTGTGTGGCTGTCATTGCACACACAACACTATCTGTAGGGTGAGGTGTGTACTAGGTCATGTGCTATATGCAGACCATCCACAGACACATACAGTATGGTAATGGGGGATTTAATGTTTGTATATGGTGAATATGTAGTGTGTCATACCATCATATACACATTGACCGACACATAACAGGTAGACACACATCTTAGAGACCTGGTTGTATAGTTGCTAACTAACTAGTCCATGTGTCCAATGTGTTACAGGTAGGCTGCACACAGCATATGTGTAACTGAGCCGTATCCTGTTATCTGCTACCTATATGGGTGATGGTGACATTGGCCACTTGAGAGTGGTACGTGGGCCATATACCAGGTGTACCACGGTGTAAAGATAGTGTACAGAGCACCCACATCCCCCACTAGAACCCATTTTGATACTCTGACATACCCAGTATCACACATTGGCCATGATGCAAAAACTACGCACTGCATATCACAACAGTGGTACCACAGGGATATGCATGTGATGCACACGCCACAGGCATAGTAGGGTGTTGCATTGTGTTACCACACCTATGGGCGACAACAACAGTATTCATACTACTGTGTGGCAATGTGTATTGTAATAGGAGTATGTGAACTCGGATCAGTGTACCCTACAGATATACACACATGCACATATACACACGTGGCAGACCTCAGTGAGATTGCCATGCCTACCGACCCATTGGTGTAACACTGTTGTGCTGGTACTGCAAAGCACATGAAGCTGTTAGGGGGTGAAGTGTAACAGGCTACATGTTACATTACTGGGGTTGAGAGGTACCACACACTATACGAGTCATACAAATAGGCATCCCCTTCCCCCAGTCAAACACGTTCGCCCTGCAATGCACTACCAAGTATTGGAGATCCCATAACCAGAGCCAGTGGCAACATGGGCACACAATGTTACCTGTACTACATCCCACCTGTATGATGTCAGGCTGTTATTGGTAACATATCATGCAGTACAGTCTGGCCCCCATGGGTGATGTATTATGTGGAAGCCATCAACATTAGAAGGCTTCAGATACACAGACACAGATATGCAGATACAGGTATACATATTTCTAAATTTTTATATACATATATATATATCAGCAAAAACAGGCTAGTTACCATCCAAAGGATTCCAACGTAGTAGGCACAAGAATACTAGATAAAGACCAAGGAATCCACCACGATATAAGAAAATAGAACTTTTATTCCACAATGCAAGACCAAAAAACGAGCGCTTTCACATATGTCGAGTATGCTTCATCAGGTTACATTTTAATGAGCAAAATCACTCTGCTTATATACTCAGCTATGCAGTATAATTAAGCAATCAAACAATTATAGTAATTACTTGATTAATCAAGTAATCAAATAGTGAAGCATTTGTTAAGCTTTTTAAGAACAGACATTACATCATTTCACTTCTGTTCCTTGGTCTAATGGCATAGGTTAAAGCAGCTACATCAATAAATGGATAGAATAAAATAAAATAGAAGCAAACATATATCTCTATAAATATTGAATGTACATATTCCCTGTGTGTGAATATATAATATATAAAAATATTCACATGGAAATATTATTATATATAAAAATTACTAACAATATCCTTATATCTTTAAAAACGATCTAAAAAATCTTCGTGCAGTATTTTTCTCCAGATATAACTTAACTACATATCAAATGTATAATAAAAATAGTCTAGCTGAAAATGCAAACATGTATATAGATGTGTATATAAATGTGAAATATTAAATATATAGAGCACATACAGTATATAATATAATTGACATATATTAGCCAGCTATATAAATACTATATAAATAGAAATAATACATATATCCAACTCGTCATATATACTTATGAATAAGTGCATAATAACGAGTGTCTAGAAACTATATTTCATCAGTTCAACTCAAATTACTAACTCTCTCCCTATGAATATATATATATTGATTCAATGATTAAGTGTCAACTATATAGCTTATTATTCTATTCAATATATATGAAACCTGTCATATATAAGTATAGACATATGAAAGATGCAAAATTTTATAATTCAATAAAAAATATGAAACAAATAATCTGGCAATATATCAATGAAAAAACAATGACTACTATATATGTGATGTATAAACAATATCTCTCATTATATTCTTTATCTTAAATATACAGTGTGATCTGCTTCCAATACTGGTTTTATGCTGATGTTAATATTTAATCCAGGCTCTATGTGTGCTCGTAATTTAAATATCCAGTCTAGCTCTGCCTTAGCTAATATATTCATTCTATCTCCACCTCTCACTGAGGGTTTAATTATTTGTAACACTCTAAAATTAAAGTAATGGTCTTGATTAAAGCTAATATGCTTAGCTAAAGCATTTGTTAGAGTCATCTTTCTAATGTCATATGTATGATTGTAAATACGGTCTCTAAGCCTTCTAGAGGTGAGACCTACATAGAATGCTTGGCAGTTCTTACATGTAGCTAGATATATTAAATTGGTGGTGTTACATGTAGCATATGTAAGAAACCTGTGTGTATAGTCCAAATATGGTGTTATAAATTCACTTTCTGTATTAATATATTTACACATGTTGCATTTTCCACATGGCCAAGTTCCCATCTTGAAGCCAATGTCTCTATTAATATTAGGTTTCTTGATCATTTTGTCTATACATAACCATCTTTTCAGATTCTTAGCATTTCTATATCTGAAATGTGGTGTAAGTCCTACTAAATCTTTGAGGCCATTGTCCATTGTAAGAATATCCCAGTTCTCTTGTATAATTCTTACAATATTATGGTTATCATTAGTGTTCCTCAAAGTGAAGGCTATAATGCCTTCTTTTTTGTTATTTCTAGGCATATATTGTATGCCCTTGTTATACCACTGTTTAGTTTTTGTATACAAGTGGACTCCACTATTGGTTTTGTTTATAAGACTAGCTGGATACCCTCTGTCTGCAAATAACTTATCCAACAGTGTAAGTTGTTCATTTCTCTCTGATGTATGGGTACATAACCTAGTAATCCTAGCTCTTTGATTCTGTATTATATTTGAAAAAATGAATCGAGGATGCATACTGTTATAATTCAAAATTGCATTCTTCCAGCAAGGTTTTCTAAACAATTGCGTAATAAGTATATTATTATCATCTTTCAAAATAGATATGTCTAAAAAATCGATCTTGTTATGTGAGTATTCTAGAGTGAATCTTAAAAAATCAGTCGTTGTTTCCAGATAATTGACTAGTTCTATTAGATCTGACTGTTCTCCCTTCCAAAATATGAGAACATCATCAACAAACCATCTATATAGAACAATATTGTCCATATAGTGGGTGTTGAATAAATATTTAGATTCCCAATAGTACATAACGATATTAGCGTACGAATTTGCGCATGGGGTGCCCATTGCCACACCCCATGTTTGCATATACAAGTTGTCTTTAAACATGAACGCATTATTTTCTAGAACTAAAGTCAACAATGTACATATTAAATACTGCATATCCTTGTTTAGGGATTTCTCCTCTAGTAGTACATCCCTTGTTGCCTCGACCCCATAGTCATTGGGTATGACTGTAAAGAGGTTTTTAACATCTAATGATACCAATATTAAAGTCGAAATATTATCTATCTGACCCACTAACTGTTCTATATCATCCAGCAATGAGTATGTATCATTTAAGATAGTAGGTATTCGTCTGACAACAGGACCTAATTTAGATTCTACATACTTTGATATATATTCTGTCACCCATTTTTCCCCTGCCACAATAGGTCGCATGGGTGGGGGGTACTCCATTTTGTGTATTTTCGGGAGACCTTTAATGTTAGGAACATTGGGTGCATTAATTAAAAAATAGTCATATAGTTGTTTTGTAATTAATCTGCACATAAGTAAATCATATAACATATCCTGCACTGTATTAATGATCTTGGTTAATCTATTTTTGTCAATTTCTTGGTATTTATCAGTATCACTTAGCATCTTAAGCATTAATTCATCATAGAACAAGGTATCCAAGACCACAATGCCTCCCCCTTTATCAGCTGGTCTTATGCTTAGCAGCTCATTTCTAGATAAATTCTGCAGTGCTTGAAATTCTTCAAAATTGAGATTATAGAAAATTCTTTCATATTTCTTCCCCTTTCTTATATCTGAAAGGTATTTATAAAAATCATTCTCACACTTTCTTATAAAACAATGCACATTAGGGAGAACTTCAGGAATAAAAACACTTTTCCTCTTGTAATATATATCACTATCTAAATTATTTTCTACTCCTTTATCTTTATACATTAGTTTCAGAGATAGTGTTCATGTAAACATACGTAAATCTACTAAAAGCTCAGCTAAATTACTGCTTTGGGATGGTATGAAAGAAAGTCCTTTATTTAATAAGCTGTGTTCACTGGTTGTGAGGCAATGACTAGATAAATTAAACACAAGTTCATTCATTAACGCTGTTTCCTCTGTTCTTCTATGGCTTCTTCAGAGAATTTCCTTTTTCTTCTGCCTCTGCTGCTTGACCTCATTCTGTTCTCCTGTCGATACCGAACTGGCAAAGGTAAAAAACCTTGTGATGTCATGGCCATAGTTGTCTTGGGTCTCGCTCCATTGGATGTAGACGTTTGTAAAGCTTCCTGGTTTGGAGGCGGAGTATTACAAACATCTGCTCCTATTGGATGGATGCTCTGTTCATTACTGACTATGTTACTCTGAGAATCCCTTCCCAGAAGTGGTGCTGTTTCATTTAAGGTGGAAATGTCTAAGTTAATGTTCTCAACATGGCCATTTGGTCTAGGTGGATGTTTAGTCATCTCTGCATAAGAGTTGTGTTGATTTTGGGTATTTACCCTCGGCCAGACAAAAATCTGGCCGGAGACAAAGTCATTATAGTCTCTTAGGAGTTTCTTATGCTTCAGTTGTTGCAATCTCTCACCAAAGGCTATTACTTGTAAAAACATGCTTTCTAGTTTTTTGTGATGAATTTCCCCTTTAAATCGCTTCAGCAGATCTTTGTGTAGCTCATCAGCTTTTTCCGTGAGCTCTTTCTCAATGGGAGTGAAATACTCTATGAGCAAATGGGTGTATTGTTTGCTAAAATTAATATTAAGTTCTTGCCACTTTTTTAATAAAGTGGGATGTGTTTCGCCATAAGTAGGCATGCATAAAATACGCATGCCTCTAGGAATGACATTGAAATGTAGGCATGCTTCGAGATGCCGTCTCTGCCAAGTAAGTTTGTTAAGCTTATATAACACATTTTCCAACACCCTTAAATTCACATAGAACTCTTTATGTAGCGGTACAGTACCTGTTTCATTAGTAGTAGGAAGATGTAGTTCCAAGCCCAGTAAAGGGTTTGCTTGTTGTTGAATAACTTTTTTCCATTTGGTAGTGTATTCCGCTGGTATTGGATTATAATCAAGTTCAACTGACGAGTTCTCCATCATGTGAAGGTAACAGCAACCCAAAATGACAAAAAGTATCAGCAAAAACAGGCTAGTTACCATCCAAAGGATTCCAACGTAGTAGGCACAAGAATACTAGATAAAGACCAAGGAATCCACCACGGTATAAGAAAATAGAACTTTTATTCCACAATGCAAGACCAAAAACAGCTTTCACATACGTCGAGTATGCTTCATCAGGTTACATTTTAATGAGCAAAATCACTCTGCTTATATACTCAGCTAAGCAGTATAATTAAGCAATCAAACAATTATAGTAATTACTTGATTAATCAAGTAATCAAATAGTGAAGCATTTGTTAAGCTTTTTAAGAACAGACATTACATCATTTCACTTCTGTTCCTTGGTCTAATGGCATAGGTTAAAGCAGCTACATCAATAAATGGATAGAATAAAATAAAATAGAAGCAAACATATATCTCTATAAATATTGAATGTACATATTCCCTGTGTGTGAATATATAATATATAAAAATATTCACATGGAAATATTATTATATATAAAAATACTAACAATATCCTTATATCTTTAAAAACGATCTAAAAATCTTCGTGCAGTATTTTTCTCCAAATATAACTTAACTACATATCAAATGTATAGTAAAGATAGTCTCGCTTAAAATGCGAACATGTATATAAATGTGTATATAAATGTGAAATATTAAATATATAGAGCACATACAGTATGTCATATAATTAACATATATTAGCCAGCTATATAAATACTATATAAATAGAAATGATACATATATCCAACTCGTCATATATACTTATGAATAAGTGCATAATAACGAATATCTAGGGACTGTATTTCATCAGTTCAACTCAAACTGCTACCTCTCTCCCTTTGAGTATATGTATACTGATTCAATGATTAGGTGTCAACTATATAGCTTATTACTCTATTCAATATATATGGAACCTGTCATATATAAGTATAGACATATGAAAGATGCAAAATTTTATAATTCAATAAAAAATATGAAACAATCTGGCAATATATCAATGAAAAAACAATGACTACTATGTATGTGATGTATAAACAATATCTCTCATTACATTCTTTATCTTAAATATACAGTCTTATCTGCATGCTTCCAATACTGGTTTTATGCTGATGTTAATATTTAATCCAGGCTCTATGTGTGCTCGTAATTTAAATATCCAGTCTAGCTCTGCCTTAGCTAATATATTCATTCTATCTCCACCTCTCACTGAGGGTTTAATTATTTGTAACACTCTAAAATTAAAATAATGGTCTTGATTAAAGCTAATATGCTTAGCTAAAGCATTTGTTAGAGTCATCTTTCTAATGTCATATGTATGATTGTAAATACGGTCTCTAAGCCTTCTAGAGGTGAGACCTACATTGAATGCTTGGCAGTTCTTACATGTAGCTAGATATATTAAATTGGTGGTGTTACATGTAGCATATGTAAGAAACCTGTGTATAGTCCAAATATGGTGTTATAAATTCACTTTCTGTATTAATATATTTACACATGTTGCATTTTCCACATGGCCAAGTTCCCATCTTGAAGCCAATGTCTCTATTAATATTAGGTTTCTTGATCATTTTGTCTATACATAACCATCTTTTCAGATTCTTAGCATTTCTATATCTGAAATGTGGTGTAAGTCCTACTAAATTTTTGAGGCCATTGTCCATTGTAAGAATATCCCAGTTCTCTTGTATAATTCTTACAATATTATGGTTATCATTAGTGTACCTCAAAGTGAAGGCTATAATGCCTTCTTTTTTGTTATTTCTAGGCATATATTGTATGCCCTTGTTATACCACTGTTTAGTTTTTGTATACAAGTGGACTCCACTATTGGTTTTGTTTATAAGACTAGCTGGATACCCTCTGTCTGCAAATAACTTATCCAACAGTGTAAGTTGTTCATTTCTCTCTGATGTATGGGTACATAACCTAGTAATCCTAGCTCTTTGATTCTGTATTATATTTGAAAAAATGAATCGAGGATGCATACTGTTATAATTCAAAATTGCATTCTTCCAGCAAGGTTTTCTAAACAATTGCGTAATAAGTATTATTATCATCTTTCAAAATAGATATGTCTAAAAAATCGATCTTGTTATGTGAGTATTCTAGAGTGAATCTTAAAAAATCAGTCGTTGTTTCCAGATAATTGACTAGTTCTATTAGATCTGACTGTTCTCCCTTCCAAAATATGAGAACGTCATCAACAAACTGTCTATATTGAACAATATTGTCCATATAGTGGGTGTTGAATAAATATTTAGATTCCCAATAGTACATAACGATGTTAGCGTACGAATTTGCACATGGGGTGCCCATTGCCACACCCCATGTTTGCATATACAAGTTGTCTTTAAACATGAATGCATTATTTTCTAGAACTAAAGTCAACAATGTACATATTAAATATTGCATATCCTTGTTTAGGGATTTCTCCTCTAGTAGTACATCCCTTGTTGCCTCGGCCCCATAGTCATTGGGTATGACTGTAAAGAGGTTTTTAACATCTAATGATACCAATATTAAAGTCGAAATATTATCTATCTGACCCACTAACTGTTCTATATCATCCAGCAATGAGTATGTATCATTTAAGATAGTAGGTATTCGTCTGACAAAGGGACCTAATTTAGATTCTACATACTTTGATATATATTCTGTCACCCGTTTTTCCCCTGCCACAATAGGTCGCATGGGTGGGGGGGTACTCCATTTTGTGTATTTTCGGGAGACCTTTAATGTTAGGAATATTGGGTACATTAATTAAAAAATAGTCATATAGTTGTTTTGTCATTAATCTGCACATAAGTAAATCATATAACATATCCTGCACTGTATTAATGATCTTGGTTATATATATATATGTATATATATGTACATATACATGTGACTACACATACTCACTCAGTTATATGTACAGTATGATACATAAGTGGTAGGTGCACACAATATGGAACAGCCACTATGCCTACAGTCGACCCCTGAATGACTGGACACTGTATGTGCCACCCATACAAATGACAATCGTTGCCTGTAACATGCACCCACAGAGAGGTCATAGATGAAACAACACCCACAGGTTTGCAGACATGGTGACCTGTCATCGTGTACTATTACAGTTCTACATGCCATGCCATATAGCTATTCAGACACTGACAACTATATCAACAAAGTGATGCTGCAGTAGACCAAATACACTCATACAGTAGGCTGGAAAGGTTCACAGCTGTTGCTGTCCAGGCCAAGCCATTCACATACTACAATAGGAAAGACACACTGGGCTACAGGATACCTAACAAGCGACAGTATGTACTCCAGGTGTGTAGTTCAGCAGCCTCTATCTACACACTGTACAAGCACAGTAGGTGGTATAGACATCTTATGACCACATGAGTTGTAACTGCTACATAACATGGCATAACTGACACCATCATGAGCACACCAACACACAGAACAGTTTGTATGGCAGGGGGCAGTATTCCTGCAGTACCCAGATCCATGTCAGTAATGTGTATATAGGTGAAGTATATAGTACTGTACATCCAGATACCTTAAGGCAGCTCAGCCCTGATACCCCCACATTTTGTAGCAGCCTAGGTCTTTTCTGGTGTTTCCCCGAGACTCAATAATACAGAGACATATACCACTGTTACATAAATTGGGCTCTGCAGTGCATGAGGGCACACATGTATTGTGTAGGTGGCACCCACACATTTATGGCCCCAGCTCCACCATATGTGTAGGGGTTACAATGGCAGTGGACTGATGGCAGACATGGCAGTGTGTTACACTGCCAGCCCACTATGGATCATCCACTGACAACATGAAGTATGTGCACAGCTTGGTATGTAGGTGATGGACAGAGGCTGGAATACAGGCACATATGTGGACAACTATTACCATACAGTACACAAGGTGCAAGTGTTACAGGATAGTCTGTAACATACCCTTAGTCAAGGAAATGCTGGTATGGATGGCCATGGATGTAGCCATGTACCGGTAACATGCAACACACACATTGTCAGTGTATTATCTGACACAAGACCTGTGTGGTGGACAGACAACACATGATAGGCACAGCTCCAGCCAGCATGAGGGTAGGCCCACAATTGTGTGCTATGCAGACTGACTGCAATCCATGGCAAACTAGTATGTACACCCACACCCTGTAACACCAGTACTGTACAAAGCATAACACAACTCTACTAGCAGTCTGTCTGTACTTCCTGATCCTCCTACAAATATGTGGCTGCCATGAGTGTGCCGGTTCTCCTGTATGGGGTATTGCTACATGCTGTTGGTAGCACTGCTGCCCACACACAGGACGGATGCCCATCACACAGGAGATATAATGGGACTGCGCACACATGATGTGGGGATCAATAGTGGGTGGTTAACAGGACAGTGTTAAATGGGTGTAGTACACGTGTAATCGTATATCTGGCTTTCTGGATATGCATATGTACATATATTCCCACCATAGTTCCTGGACATGAAGTGTAGGCCAACCCCAGCCCGTATGTTCCCAATTTTGTAGTTGCAGGGGATGTCAGGTATCTCTAGCAGGTATACTAGCAGGCTATTGCTACTGTCATTGGGATTGTCTTCACAGACAGGTCACATCTGCTCATAACATGTGTGCCATTGGTTACTGAACGACATCCAAAAGACATCAGTGTACAGTACTGCTGCTAGCATTTAATGCCGCTGTGGACTGCAGCAGAGATTTTGGCCAATATATGTGGGGGTCTGACACAGTCTGTACAGTCCAGAGGTATACACATAAGCCCTTAGTGCTACAGATGTGTACCATGCATGACAATATGGATGTGGATGGCCAAGTAGATGAGTATAACACATAACGACTGGTATATAATGTCCATCATAGGTCATGCATTCACGCTTCCCTGCCTGGCCTGTAATGGTATGACCGCTGGTACAGGGGTGCCATGGCCACATACTACACAATAGGTATTGACGTACATCTGCACTGCATCCCACTGCCCTGTCTGACATACATGACTGTTAGGGGAGGTCCGGCAGCAGAACATCTGGCTAGTATCTGCACATGACATCCCACTGGGTAGGTACACTCAGCTGCTAGGCATGTCACAATGCACTGTGCAGGCTGCAGGCAGACTGGCTCAACACTGGCCTATACCTCCCAAGGGGGAATGTCCATGTACCTGCATATAAAGCAGGCTCCACAGGCATGTCACAGCACAGGGTAGGATACACCTGTGTGACAGTGCATATCCACAACCAATGTGAACACAGCCACAGCCACATATGGTTAGCTAACATGGTATTACAGTATATGGACTATGTGCTTGACACCGTCCTCATATGTGCCACTCACAGACTGCCCTACATATACTGGCCTGCTACACAGTTTGGTCTGGTGGCTGTCTGTGGTATGGGACATGTGTGTTTATGGCCCTACAAACATGTATGCCACTACAGTACCATATAGTGGGGCAGCATGTAACATCTGATAGTAGGGTAACTAGAACAATGTCATCTACCACAGTCTGTACACAGGCTAAGGTACATATCAACACTACACACACTGTCGACATTCACCATAGGTACACAGACCTCAGTACTGTACGAACATCCTCAGAATGTGCAGGTAATGTAATGTAATGTAATGTAACCCCTACTGTACATAACACGTGTAGCAGTCAGATTTATCAGTGGCTTGTTCTCACATATGATGCCACAAAGTATGTGTACAGCACATACGCACCATTTCATGCACGACATATGTACAAAGGTTGACAGAGGTGTGGCTGGGAGCACATACACAGGGCCAATATTGACATGTTGCTGAGATGACCACATACATTTACTGTTGTTACAGGGTTGTTGCAACATATGTTCTTTGAGGGATATGACGTCTGTGATTACCACAGCTTTCTCCATCTACTGACTGCAATCCTCACACTACCTTCAGCAATCGACAGCTAGATGCTCCATGGGTGACACATGCAACCACGGACACAACACTGCCCAGGCTGGAGATGACCCTGCAGATGGAGATTCCCCATCAACATGGAACTGACATGGCAGGTATTGAGACATGTACATCAGCCATATCCACACAAGCACTGTGAAAGTAACATTACTCCAAATGCAGTATAGCGGCACTTACAGTCTGTAGTCAGGGCAAGCACATGCACCTCCCGATTGTTGCACTGTTTCCACAATGTATTTTGTTAGAGGTACACCGCAATCCATCTGGAATGGTGTTTTGCACACAACAGATCTAGTTCCTGCTCACAGTGGTGAAAAGGGCAAACACCACCATGATGTTCCTGGGTATTGGAGTGTGTTTCCGTACGACTGGTGATGGGGATGTTACCACAGCTGTTTCACATGCAATCAGCTAGGGGAGGGCTGCAATTCATTCAGAGGCCATCAGCTGATCATGAGCATTACTTACATTACACATGCTGCTGCCTATGCAAAGCAGGTGTAGGTCTCCATGTCCACCTGAGAGGGGGAGGGACGCAGGCAGAGGCTAATACGTGTCAGGGAGGGGTGGGAGGGTAAAACTGAAGCATGGTTGTGTCACACATCTATTAGCACAGGGTATCAAACCCCTGACAATTATGTAGTGCTAGCTCAGTTCACTGCAATTATTGGATGTGCCACACGGGTTACCTATTGTGGAGCACTCAGAACATATATGTGATGGTGAGTGACATTTGCAACAGGGGTACAGTAGCTGTATGGTAGGTGACATACACATGCCTGTCGGCATGAACAGGTGCCAGCGTCAACACAGCCACACTCTCACAAGGACACACACACATTGACACATGTGGCAGGGCCAGATGTACAACTCATTTGTTGTGGGAGTGCCACATCACATCACTGTGCAGGTATCCCTTGCACCACTCAGGTCATACAGGGGCTGTACGAGCAAAGGGTATGGGAAGGTGTCTGACATCAGATAGCATGCTGCAGTATGCTCATGGGGGTTGTAGGGAGTATGGATATGAACATCTGCAGCATGCAACACACACACAAACACACAGGGTGCCACTACTGACATGCATGTGTGCATGTCTGCACAGGTGTGTGGTGTTCGACTGCGTCAGATCGCTGTCCACGGCTAGGCAATATGTGTACCTTGGCATCAGGCCGCATGACAATGGTCTGCATTGTGACTCAGGGATGTAGTGTCTGCATTTGCCCACACAGGCAGGTATTGTATCCCCTATCTGGTCACCTGGGTGACTACTGTGTGTGGGCACTTGCCATGTCTGTGTTCCTTCATCCATGACATGGACGGCATCTGGGATGTGCACACCTCCCACATGCATGTACAGTGACATGTGGAACTGTACCTGGGTTGTCCAGCCCATGTTGTGAACACAGATTATCATCAGATGTGTCAGTCCTGCCCACCTGTGGCAGGAGCTGGTAATGGCCAGCAGCTTTACCCTGCACCTACATGGTGTGCTTGCTTTCAGCATTCCTTGGTGTCAGTGGCATCTGTCCATACAGGCATGCTGTCAGGCATGGTATGTCCGTTGTGGGTCACATGTGATGGCACCACAGGTGGTGCAGTTGTCCATTGGAGAACATGGGGAGGTGCACTGTCTGTATGTATGTGCATATTGGACAGATGGACTGGGTGTCATGCCCTCTGTGGCCCACCGCTGTCACTCCATAGTTACTATCAGTGGCCAATATGCAGTGTACTACTCACATATTGGCTGTTACCAAGGCATGTGTGCGTGTATGACACATGGGGAGAGAGTGTGCTCTGGGTAATACTGGGTTTGCTAACTGTGATTGCCTGGCCTTGATGTCACATGTCTGGGTATGGCTCTGCACCCCGGCCTCTCAGTCATATTCCGTGTTATCACTGTACAGTGGACATTGTGATATATAGTTGTTGTTGTTGTTGTGTCTTTCAGCTTTTCCCGGTTAGGGGTCGCCACAGCGGAACTCCAGTCCGCTATTGATTGGCAGTAGATTTTTACATGCCGAGTTGCCAGCCCTGACACACAACCTTCAATGAAGGTATGCCCATTCACGCATGTCTCCACACAGAAGATACTCTAGCAGAGAATTGAACAGGACAACGTCTTACTGTGAGGTGACAATGCTACCGCAGCACCACCACTCACCACATAAAAAAAATATGCAAAATCCACTTCACATTGGCCACATAGTCACAACCACCTCTACACAGGATATGGGTAACAAACACACACTCACACACACGTACACCTGTCATGTTTGGCAGTAGAACCCCTACCTAACTAGTGTATTACACTACAGCACTACGCAGTTATAGTACGCACCACAGATATTACTGGAGTAGTCCTTGTCCAAAGGTGTATTTCACACTGACTGACATCAGCAGCATTGCCAAAGTAGTGGTTTGAAATGACTGCAAGAGACTAGCCTAAAATGCATTGCTCCCTACACAGACAGTGGCTTACACAATACATCCGGAACTGCCATGTGTGGGGATGGAACCCAACCACTTCTCTAATTCACAATACAGCAGTATGCAGTTACAGGACTTGCTATGATGATTACTGGTCTACAACCTTCTCAGAGGTGTATGTCTAGGTGCGTGACATCGTCAGCCTTGCCAAAGTTGAGTATGTGAAATGTTAGGGGTGTGAGTAACCTAAATGCATTGCTCTCTACACAGTCCGACATGCACGCATACACACAGTTGGCAGCTAGAACTCCCGACAAACTCCTTAATCACACTATGGCCATATGACGTTACGGGATGTGCTATAGTGATTACTGGGCTACGATCATCCCAGAGGTGTATTTCAAATAGCGTGCCATCAGCAGCCTTGCCAGAGGAGGGTACTCGACTTGTAAGGGGTGTGAGTAGCCTAAAAAGTATTGCTCTTTACACATTCAGTGACAGACAGACATGCACACATATGCACACACAGACTCACACATGCACAGTTGCCATGTCTGGGGTTTGACCTCCTACCTAACTACATCATCACACTACACCAGTACGCAGTTACAGCATGCACTACAGAGATTACTGGCTTTCCCAGGGGAGTATTTCAAGGTGGGTGACATCAGCAGCCTTGCCAAAGTTGGGTATGTGAAATGTAAGGGATGTGAGTACCCTAAAAGCATTGCTCTCTACACAGTCAGTGAGAGACAGACACACACACAAACAGTGACACACACACACACACACACACACACACACACACACACACACACACACACACACACACACACACACACACACACACAGACAGTTACCATGTTTGTGGTTAGAACTCTTACCTAACTAGTCTATCACACTACAGCAGTACGCAGTCATGGGACGCGCCACAGAGATTATTGGCCTACAACTCTCCCAAAGGTGTGTTTCACATTGGATAACCTCAGCAGGCTTGTCAGGGTACTGCTATGGGGTGGCCACTGTGTGCATGGCCCATGCACCATTCATAGGTGCATAGGTTCATAGGTAGGTACTAGGCTATCTGCCCAAAGGCATTCATAAGCCTAGCCAGAATGTGTTGGTTTTCGCTGCTCCCTTAGATTAGTTCCCTGTGCCTCTGTCCAGCAGAGCCACTGAAGTGATCCCCAGTGTAATTTTCTGTTTCCCATCCACTCGTCAATGTTTCTTTTGAAGAGTGCTAGTGAGGAGCTCTGCCTAATGTAGATTGGAATCTTGTTCCAAAGCATGGGAAGTCTCTGGGACAGGAATCTATCCCTCCAGCACATCCTATTTATTGTTGTGGTGAGGTTTAGATCCCTAGAGTTTGTGGCTCAAGGGGATAAGGTTTTCTTTAGGTGGAGTATGGCCATCAATTTTGGGCTGGACATGGCCTTGTATGTCAGGCAGAGATCACCTATGAGTAGGCAGTATGCAACCGAGTACAGCTGCAGTTTCTTCAGTTGAGCTGCATAGGGCATCTGTTTGAGGCCAGTGATCCTCTTGGTGACGTACTTTTGTGGTCTTTCCAGCTGTTGCAGGTGTCTTGTAAGGTACATCCCAAATGGGGCATTGTACTCTATGATGGGTCTGATGAGTGATGAGTAGAGGGGCACAATGACCTCTTTTGATGTGGATGCGAACCCTTTTGTGATTAGGTGGGCCACGTAGAAGGATTTTCTAACCACTTTGGCAATGTGATTATCAAAGGTGAGATTACTATCTACTTGGGTCCCCAGATCCCTTATTCCATCTTCTGTATTTAGAGGACTACCACCTATGTGGTAGTTTGTGGGTACCTTGTTTTTTCCAAAGGGGATAACTATGCACATTTTAGCATTTAGCTTGAGGCCATGATTGTGACACCAGGTATCCGTCTCAGTGAGACCGTTTTGGAAGATGTTTGTGTCAGCCAGAGAGTCAATTATAGCCCCTAGTTTGCAGTCATCTGCGAACTTGGTCAGCCATAGTCCTCCTGTGCTTGCCTGTAATTCTGAGAAGTATATACCAAATAGGAGGGGTCCTAGGACTGAGCCCTGAGGGACGCCACTTGTAACCGGTTTAGAGTTGGACCTAGCTCCCGCAACTCTCACCATGTGAGTTCTATCTGTGAGCCAGTTGGCAACCCATCCACAGGGGTTTATTTTCAGAGTGATGAGCTTGTCTATGATACCAGAATGGGGAATGGTGTTGAAGGCCTTTGTGAGGTCTAGGTAGGCTGTGTGTACCATCTTTCCCTTGTCTATAGCCTTCTAATTGTCTCAAAGAAGTCCATCAGGTTTAGGGGGCATGATATGCCCTTAACAAAGCTGAACTGGGTAGGATCCAGTGTTTGGAGGCTCCCAATGTCTCTGTTAATGAGTTTCATGATGATGTGCTCCATAGCCTTGCAGACCAAGCTCATCAGGCTTATAGAGCAATAGTTCCCAGGGTCTGTTGTGGCTCCACCTTTGGAGAGTGCAATGATCATTGCTGTGCACCTCTCTATGGGTAAGTAGCCTGTGGAGAGGCAGAGTTTGAACATTGTGTTTAGGTGAGGGGTTAGTTCATCTTTGAGCTCGTGTAGGATGCAGCCTGGGACATCATCTGGTCCCATTGATGGTGTGTTTTTGGCTTTGGAGAGGGCTGTTTTAACCTGAGTGTTTGTGAGTTTTAGGGACTCTACATTCTTCTGGTATGGTTATGGGCCCTTTTGGGGGTAAGAGGATGTGAAGTTTGCGCTGAACCTGTCTGCCAGAATGTTGGCGATATCGGTCGGTTCAGTGAATTTTGTGTCATTCTGCACTAACTCTGAGCAGATCTGAGCATTGCCACTTAGATTCTTGACATAGCTAAAGAATGCCTTGTGGTTATCTTTGGAGTCCTTGGCAATTTTTCTTTCGATGCTCGCCTTGGATGATTTTATGAGGGATCGTAGTTTCTTGCTGATACTGATCAGGGATGTCTTCCCTTCTTGAAATTTTACTCTTTTCTGTACTAGTTTCCTCCTTCTATTGTATAGCTTGTTTATGGCAGGAGTCCACCAGACTGGTTTCCTCTTCTTGGAGGAGTGAGTCTTGGTTTTGCTTGGGATGGCACGATCCATGCATTCTTTTTTGTGCCTGCAGAATGCATTAGTAAAGGATTTTGCAGCTTGGAGAGCATTATCCTTCAGCATGGGTGCTTTGAAACTTTCCAGGTGACATGCCACAGGCAGCCACATACGGGGTCTTATGTCACAGGTGCATGTCTAGGGCAACTAGCTGATAGGTCCTTGTACAACCATGTTGTGCAGCTGGCACGTGGACCACATAGTCTGTGGTGCTGACAGGTACTGGTCACTAGTAACTGCAGTGCGTGACATCTGCAACTGATGTGTTTGGGGCCTTTTGGCTTTGTGCTTGGTGGGACAGGAGTGGATGGCTCCTTGTCACAGTCACCCTCTTCCACACATCTATATCCATCTACCTTTGGCATAGTATGGTGTGTTGTCCTTACATATATGTCTGTATTCCTATCCACGGTGTGTGCAATGCATGAGTGGTGTATACTGACATGTATCTGCAGTAACTATTGCAACTGCTGGATATGTCTGGTCCACTGATGTTTGCATACATGGCCTTCATGTGTTTAAGTGTGTGAGCATGCCCAGTATGACCTTTCAGTATGTGGATGAATAACATTGCCTTCATTTCTCTATGTGTGTGAGCATGCCCAGTAAGGCCATCTGTTATGCATGTGTGGAGCATGTCTGGTGGTTTGTACTGCACAGCTGACCTTTGTGTTGTACACTGACAGGTAGCATGCTGTGTCTGCAGGGTATCCACCGATCATTTGGCATTGACTGCTGCAACGTGTCTGCATAGCAGGGGGTACACCTGACTATTTCTATGTTTCTACACAGGAGTGGAGGGGGCGCACCTGACTGTTACTGTATTTCTATGTGGGGTGGGGTTACACACCTGACAGTTGTACACATTTGCTAGGGCTGTATTGGTATGTCCTGTAGTACATTTTGGTCAGTAGTCTTGCCCATTGTGCTGGCTACACCATACTTGTGTACTTCCATTCTTATCTTTTGATTGCATACACATTAGTTTCTGACTTCCTAGCCATCACAACTGATATCCCACTACCTGGCCTGCTGTAGTCTGTCCATGTAAGCCTGCGTGGGGGTCACCCATACCCCTCATTCAGAGCCCATAGTATGGCATTTGTTTGTGTTTGTCTACACCTGTCCTGCTGGCTGTGGCTGTTGTTGGATATGTGATCCCCCCTCCTAACTGGCATGTGTGACTCCCTTATCTTGTGGGTGCCCCACTATTGTGGATGGTGCTGCAGGGCTGCCTATGTTGGATGCACATTGTACACTGCCTACGCATGGCTAGGCACAGGTAGTGTACTGTTTAGCATCCCTTTTACTGTATGTGAGAGTCAGAGAAAGGTGCTATTCCCTGGGTCCCACCTATGTCAGCATATGTGCTATACATTGCCTCTTTGCCAGGGCCAGGGCATACTGGGCATGCCTCCTTCTGCCTACTAGGGCAAGCTCAGGTTGTTCCTCCTCCAAGTCACTCTGTGCCTGTGCAGGCCTTGGCATTGGTGAGGGGCTATATGGCCCTGCCCCTTGCTGCTCCTGCTGCAGTTATTTCTGCAGGATCATATTGTGTAGCATGGCACATACAAGGATGATTTGGGTACATGTAGTTGGTGAGTACTGCAAGGCTCCACCAGATGTGTCCAGGAACCGGAACTGTGACTGGAGCATTCCAAATACACACTCTATTATGATTCTTGTTTATGTGTGTGCCTCATTATGGAGTTCTTGTTCAGTGTGTGTGCGTTTCGGATGGGTGTTATCAGCCACGGCTCCAGTGTGTATCCAGCATCCCCCACTAGGTGACCATGTGGGATGTCCCCATTGGCAAATTTCTGGTACAGCTGCGTCAGATGCCAGATATGGGAATCGTGATAACTTCCAGGGCAGCCAGCACACACATTCAGAATTATGCCCTGGGCATCACACATGACCTGGCAGTTGATGGAGGGGAAGTAAACCCTACCCTGCTCACTGGGTGGTGCTTTGATGCATAAGTGCATGCAGTCTATTGCACCCAGTACCTCAGGGTATTCTGCTATTTGGTGGAAGAGACGCATACTGCTGGCAAACCCCTCACGGGTGAGGGGGAAATATATGTGCTCACCAACATGTGCTGCCATGGCATCCAGGAACTGGTGGAGTACCCTGGATGCTGATGCTTGTGAGATCCCCATCATATCCCCAGTTGGCCTTTGGAAGGTACCTGTAGCTAGTATTCTTAGGCCTACCCATACCTTCGTTTCCACTGGGATGGGTTCCCCTCTGTTAGTTCTGTGTTTCAGGCATGGCCGGCACAACTCAACAATCTGCTGTAGGAGGTCCCTGTCCACCCTATAGTGCTCCACTATCTCCAGCTCATGTAGCCCTTGGTAGGTTACCCTGGGTCTGTACACTCTTCTCCATCTCCTCACTGTGGGTTAGTCGGCAGCATTCCCATCATCGCCACACTCAGCCTCTTCCACAAGTTATATGATAGCTATTGCAGCCCCTAACATTTTGCTGTTGTGAGTGTTAAAAGTTCCCTACTTGTTTACATTGGTGGTGTAGGGTGTGGGAAAAACAGAAGGTAGGTGTTTGCATAGTTAGTTTATAATGGTGTTTTGGGCTGGGCTGGTCTGCTGCCTGTGTAATTGGCTGGTTCCGATATGTTTCACCTGGCAGCGAACCTAGTACCCCTTGATTAACTTCCTACTGCAGCTTTCCATTCTCATTGCCCTTCTGATTCATCCCGGGGGTGCACTGCTCAATCAGTGTACTGCAATGTGCACACTACTGCTATTTCCTGGGTTCATTTCCTTTATCTTCCTGTAGATCCCATTGCATGGCACGCACACCCACTTACACTTTGTCGTACGTGCTGGTCAGGTTTAGACACACCTCCTGGCTTTGCTGTGCTAAGCTGGATGCAACCCCAAGCCAAAGGGCTCCAATCCACTGACAGTATGCCTGACACTCTCACACATGATGTTACCTACCTCCTAGTCTTGCACTCTGCTATTCATACTCATACACTGTTGGGACCTGCCTCACATGCTGGGGAAAACTGGGATTCACTATCCTTTCCCTCATTTGCATAGAATTGCCTGCTAATGCATAGTTACATGTGTCACACTGTGCCTCCCCCCTTAGCAACCACTATTCAATGGTCAGGTTGTCTTTTGTCTGCCATTGACTTGCATGTCAGAATACTGATTTTAGTTAGACTGTTTTTTTAAGTTTATTTTCTTATTTCCCCACCGGTCCAATTTGCACGCCGCTGCCCTATGCTTCAATGGCCGTGATCGGCGGACATATAATAAAAGTTGTATTTTGTACATTTGGCATTGTTTGCTATGCCAAATGGCCTTCTACTTGGCCATTGGCATGCTTCCTCAATGATATGCAGCCTTTATTTGGAGCTGTCATAGCTCCGTTTTGGAGTTTGCAGTACTGTACTCAGTTACTAATCGAGTACATTTCTACATATTACGCTAGTCCTGCACGCCCTGATTCCTGCTTCCTGGATGGCAGATTTACCTCATTTGCATGGTTTTCACCTACAAATAGGGTGATTTGCATATGGGGGCTAGGGACGTGCAGCACTAGTGCTACAGCACTCGCGCACGTCAGATGTGCATGTATGTGGATCGCTCAGCCACTGTATTGGCAAGATTTCATCTTACACTAATCGTGCAAGCTTTTGAGAATCTGGGGAAATGAACTGTATACCAGGTAATAATATACATTTACTTATTCTAGACAGACTAAATTGTTTTTTTAAACCAGTACACAAATCTTCCAAACATTAGAATAAACTGTCTCTATTTTAAGAATAAATACTTAAACAAATAAATAAATAAATACAAATTAAGGAAATATGGACTGACCTTAGCCTTCATTGAAAAGACAGCCAGAAAGTATATTTAGAAGACTGCAACTGATTCCGAAAATTGTAAAACTAATGCCATATCTAATAGTGTGAATAATATATATTTTTTCTAAATGTTACATTACTGACATGGATTACATTTTGCTTCGTACCTTTAAGTTCATACGTCTTACAATTTACACAAATGCCAAAAAAATATTAGAATACATATCTCCTGATCTTCGTATATAAAGGTAACAGTTGAATAAGTATATTAAAGTAAGCCAGTTTATATAAATTGTTAGTACTTAATGATAATTTATTCATGTCTAGAACTTAACTTATGTAATGTAAAATATTTATATTTTCTTTTGTTAAAGATAGTTTGCCTGTTCTCTAGGCTATGACATCACAATGTTTATGAATATTTAATGATATGCGTATTGTTTTGTGTGTATATTTTCACATAGTTAAATTAATATATTAGAATAAACAAAGCTCAAACATTGCCCACACCGTTTGACTTTCTCTATAATAAATGGTACTGGTACCATCACACAGACTAATAGTGCTAAGAATGTCTTTTGAAAGCCTTTCTGTAACTTGTATGCAATTCGAGCTGTTATCTTTAATGCATGTCTCTAATGTGTTTGTGGACACCATAACCAAGAGGCAGGTCTTCATATTGTATGGAAAGTACAAATGCCCAGAAAAAAATAGCAGAACATTTTTTTTATCAATGCAGCATTAAATAAATAGACAAGGAACATTTTTGTTGGTTATATGGATGTGAATTTTACTGTGATGAGAACACCTGTTTCATAACTGTTAAGAAATGATAAATTATATATTTAAATGAGATGATGGTTTAATGGGTTGACATGATAGAGCTGGAACACTAAGAAAGAAATGATTATCAAAGGTATATCTGCAAGAAAGGTATTGCACATTTAGTTTTTCAAAATGTTCACAAGAAACGCAAACAGATTATTTTTGCTTGTTTCCCAAAAGATAATTACATCAGTACTTAAAATAGTAGGCAGAATAAGTCCATACTGCATTTTTATGTTCTTTCCTTCAAAGCATCTCTAAGAAGTCTAAAGCAAATATTTCAAATATTAAATGGGCTAACTGTATATATAATTATTCATTTGATCATAAACATTACTATATCATAGAACAGTTCTAATATTTACTGCATGGTATGGCATTATAATGTTTACTGGAACTGGAAAATTATGACAAAAATTAGTATAAAAGAAATGTATTGGCAACAGTTGCTCATCAATAATTATTACTTATTATTACATATTAGGTGTTTATGCCACGGTGGTGGTGCTGCGGTAGCGTTGTCACCTCACAGTAAGACGCTGTCCGGTTCAATTCTCAGTTAGAGCGTCTTCTGCATGGAGACATGTGTGAATGGGCGTACCTTTGTTGAAGGTTGTACGTCAGGGCTGGCAACTTGGTATGTATAAATCAACTGCCAATCATTAGCAGACCAGAGTTCCGCTGTGGCGACCCCTAACCGGGAAAAGCCGAAAGACACATTCATTACATATTAGGTGTTTGAGAAATAAATGCTAGATGCTAAGAACATATTCAGGTAAAAGGTAGACTAGCTTACCTTAAAGAAAGCATAAGAACATAATATCAAAGTTAAATGATAAACTGCAGTTCTAAACAATAAGGAAGGTATGTCATGAAACAGATGCATTTGAAGGAGAAGATGTATTAATTCATATGTATGTCACAATCAGAAATACCTCATTACTGGCTAATTTGCATGTCTCTGAATCACTTGTAATTTGCATGTTTCTGAATCACCTATAATCGCTGTTAGTGCTAAATAACACTTTTGTGTGGAAATTGCTACTGACAGCACATGCATCATGTTGGCATGGACATCCCCTCATTCACTCTCACACACATATGCAAACACTCATACACACAACACAAACACACACACACACATACACGTACGCACTCACACACTCACACATGCATGCACGCACCCACACACATGCGCACATATACAATCACACTCACACTTACATTTTCAGCCTCACACACAGTCATCCCAGTCTATTTGTACCCCTGTAGACATGCATAAACAATCACACAAACATAGCCATTTCAGTCCATTCATACCCTTACAGACATACCCATACACACACATACTGCAAAACACTTCCACACACTCACAACCTCACCGCCACTACCTCTCCTTTGAACTTCAATATACTTACCTGTAACACAGTTGCTAATATTGACTAGAATGGATGGCTTCCATCTTTTAACAGTGGAAATTAATGTGGCCAAAAATGCTAAATTTATGAAGATGAGCACAGCCATCTGCATCTATTATTATACAGCTGGGCCACTGCTGTGAGTTTTCTGTGGTGGGCCTGTCTCTGACTTGGAAAGGATTAACATGAGAGGTTGATCACTCTTGGTAAGGCTTAATGCTGCATATAACCTTTTCTGGATCTGAGGGAATTTTTGAACACTGCCTAATGATGAATAATAAGGTCTCAATTCTCTTTTAATATATTTGAATAATTGTATAGAAGGATGAGTTTCAGATGCTGTGATGGATATTATTCAAAATAAAAACAAGACAACAAAGATCACAGTATTCCCTTGTTGCACACCATGGAAGGAATGGTAAGATTTCATTATATAATTATTTACTTTACATCACAAAAATGCTAGATGGAAGGGCTATATGGAAAATTGATTTCCAATAAAATTGGGAAAATTACCAGATATATTCTGATGTCTGTCACTTGTTTTTATATAACTATACAAATAATTTTTAAGTTTTTGCTTATTCAGATCCAATCACTTCCTTTTCTAAAACAGCATCAATGTTTTGGGTGGAGAACTTTGTTAAAAAGAAGAAAGGAAAATGTGTGAGGAGTAGTTTTAACTGGATGTACATCCAGTTTAGGTAGGAATTTTTCCATTCCAGGAAATGAATATGTAGATTTATTTTAAGTTTATTTAGCAAGGTAGAACACTGCTCACAGTGGACTGATTTCAAGTTCAGCCCTGAGATTTATTTTATTTTATCTACTGTTATTTTATTTTGACATTTGTTTACCGGGTATATCTGACTGAGCAAGAGTGGAGGACTTGAGGGGGGGGCATTGTACTTACAGATTCCAAATTACAAGTGAAGGATAGCAGTAGTTACGAGACATAATTAACATACATGAGTTTTTACATTTAAGATTAACACACTTGGTTAGATTAGAGTGCATGTCACTTAACTTATGTAGACTGTGGTGCAAACAAGATTGTTATACCAGTAGGAAGAGGAAAGGAAGCTATTAGCAATTAAAAGTGGTAAGATAAAAAATAAAGATAAAGTAAAATATATAAAAACAGATTTTTAAACAATTCTATAGTGAATGAAGAACAATACACATTCTGTACTGACAGTTATAAAATATATGAGAGGTGGACTGTATATTATGCACACAGAATTTACAATACAACAGATAATAAAAGCTGTTGCTGAAAGATGTTTTGTAGGATACTGAGGCAATGAAGGGGTGGATATAAAATAAGGGTGAAGGAACTAAGGTGGCTGAAATGTAACAACTGTCAAGTACAGGAATGGATATAAAGGGAGAGTGGATGAAAATAGTTCATGGAATGTATGTGATGTAAGAAACAACAGCCAAGAACCATCAAAAACAGATTTAATCATTCTCCAGTGCTTCGGCAAAACCATCAAGGAGTACATAAGACAAACGACGATGGAACCATTTAAATATACATAATTATTAATCACTTATCCAATCAACATAAAAAACAACCCAATTAAATCAGCAGCTTCCAATTACACTCTAAATAAAGTTCTGAGGGAGATAAAGTGTCAAATTTTAAAATAAAA
Source organism: Protopterus annectens (assembly GCF_019279795.1). Taxonomy (NCBI): domain Eukaryota; kingdom Metazoa; phylum Chordata; order Ceratodontiformes; family Protopteridae; genus Protopterus; species Protopterus annectens. The sequence continues at coordinate 285,987,870 of NC_056726.1, read as the reverse complement.
ATGCTTTCTTTGTATAATAATCTCTTTTTGTATACATTTTCAGAACAAAAACCCACAGGAACCCTCTCCAACATGGTAGCCTTCAATCCATCAGGATTTGAACTATGAAATTCCATAAAATGTTTTACTACAGGACTATCCTCTTGTTTATTCTTAATATGTCTTATATGTTCCTGTAGTCTACACTTGAATTTCGTTTTACTTTCACCAATATAAGTGAGACTACAGGGACATTGCAAGGCATAGATTACACCTTCTGTATTACAACTAAATGTCTCTAATGGATAAAAAGGTTGATCATTAATAAAAGGGAAACTTCTAATCACAAAAGTACATATATTGCAATGGCCACAGGGAAAAGTGCATATAGGATGAATAACAGAGGCAGGATTCAAAACAGGAAATTTAAAATGATTATGTAGCAAAATATCTCTTAAATTTCTGCCTTTCTTATATGCTATATCTAATGATGGTGAAATAATACTGGCTAAATCACTAAACTTAAACAAATATTTCCAATAATATTTAACCACATCAATCAAAATAGAACTAAAAACACCATAAGTGGAGACTATTTTCCTCATATCTCCTCTTCTATTAACAATATTACAATTATGAGATCTTCCTGTATTGGAAAACAACATTTCCTAAGGAATGCACATCAAAACTATTAATCACTTTATTAACAGAAGCTTTTAACAAATCTTTATCATAACATCTAGATGAAAACATTGAACACATTCTATTTAGTTCTATATCAAAATCATAGTCATTATTGCATAACCTTCTTAATCTTAAGCATTCACTGTATGGAAGAGATGAAATAGTATGTGGGGGGTAACAGCTGGTACCAAACAAATATTTGCCACCATCTTCAAACTTTCTATGGACTGATGTAAATAATTTATTGTCATTGCTTAAAGTAAGATTAATATCCAAAAATGCCATTTTTATATGCACTTGCAAGCCATTAAAATAAAGGCCAAATCTATTATTTTGTAACCATTCAAAAAACAAATTAACTTCCATCAAGCCCCCTTTACATACAAATATAAGGATATCAATAAACCGGTAGTACTTGACTACAAATTATCTAAAAAAATCTCCATGATATAAGTATTCCAGTTCATATAAACCCATCATAAGGTTGGCATACATAGGGGCAAATGATGCCCCCATAGCCGTACCTTGAAGTTGATGGAAAATGTGATTATTAAATTTAAAATAATTGTTCAAGCAAAAACTCAACAATTCAAAAATACAATTCCCTTTTGGCGTATCGCCTATAAAATATTTAACTGACTCTAGGCCAAATTTATGTTGAATGTTTGTATACAAACTACATATATCTACTGAAATAAAGTACATGTCCTCAGACCATTCAAAATCACACAACTTATCCAAAAAAATACATACTGTCCCTTATATATGGGTTCCTATTTGATGACCAAAGATGCATTATATCGAATGTGTCTTAGTTGAACTTAAATCAAAGAAAATGCAAAATAGCTAAGCGGTTTTTAAGCAAATTCTTTCCCAGGGAAAGAATTTGCTTGGCCGCTTCTATTACTTTTTCGTTTTCAGCACTGTAGTGCGATCTCAGAGTTGGTATATGGGGGTGTCCAGAGCAAAGCCCCCCACTTTATGTATTATTTCAATTTTTTTTTTTTGGAACAGCGATTTTTTTCCCTTGGAAAAAAATCACTGTTCTGAGCTTTCGAGTTTGTAAGCTTTCACTTACATGGGTTCGATTATTCATTGTTCGCTTTTTAAAGCATTTGATGATATAATATAGACCCTTATATATGAGGGTTATTTAACTGCATATGGTAATAAAAATATATGTAAAAGCCGACCTATGTTAGTCAAAAAATATTTTCGAGCAGAAACAATCGGTTTACCTGGGGGATTGTAAGCATCCTTATGGATTTTGGGTAGGCAATCAAAGACTGCCAGTTTGCCATTATTACAATTAAACTTTTTCTCCAAATCCAGTCTAGAAAAATAATCCAATCGAAACCCTTTATGTAAAAGAACCTCAAAATCACATATAGCTTTTCTCTATTCATTCATGTTACTTATGCTATAAGTTTTTTCATCTTCGAGATGTAACATACACATAGTAAAATATTGCTGGGCATTCATTATCACAATTTTACCCCCTTTATCTGAAGGTGTAATAGCAATATTGCCATTTCTAGCTAAAAGCTGAATTTCATGCCATTCTTGAGCATTTGAATTATATGTAATAGTATCCTTGTTATTCATAAAATCATTCTATGTACATTCCAATGCATAATTCACCATTTGAGAGAAATGGTGAATATCCTCATGCCTATATGGTGGAATAAAATCACTTTTATATAACATTTCAGTAGTATTAAAAAGACTGTACCCATAAAAATCACAATCTCCCTCTACATTTTCATCCATATCAGAAATGCATGTATGGAAGCTGTCATCAAAACTATCATCAGACTCACTAAAATTTACATTAGTAGAACAATTATCTCTCTCTTTAATAAGGAAATGATAAAATAAGTGCAATTTATGACACATCCTAAACACATCACATTTAAGTTCATATAAACATGGTATAACAGTCAAGATGAATTTCAGGCCATAATTCAATACTTTTAACTGAGTATTAGTTAAAGCTAGGCCTGAAATGTTAATCACCACAGAATCTACAACTGAATTAATACCATTTGTATTTCTTATATTGTCGCATATTGTCCTTTGAGTAGTTTGGGTCTGGTCGATTCCATCCTCGTTTATGGTCATTGTAGACTTCAGCCGAACTTCTGGACTCTCTCCGAAAGACTTTCACTAGCTTGGAAGGATCTTGTGGGGTGGACAATGCCGAAAACTATTCACCATTGTTTTCTGTGTCAATGGAAGCACCTGACATATCAGACACAAAGGAACCGCCTTTAGAGGAATTACAGATTTTCTTAAAGAGGCAGCATTTCCTTGTTCACTCTTGCATTCCCTTTTCACCTTTTTTTGGTTGTTTTAATGTAGGTGATGTAGCCTGAAAGGAGACAGATGCATTTGACCTGTTTAAAGTGATTAGCGTATACATTTTTTTCTTTAGTAGTAGTAGTTAAAGGTAGTAGAATGAAACAAGCTAAGGACTCAAATTATATGTAATACAGATAAGAAGGGTCTGGATTCCATATAGCTCAGAGAATCCAGCTTCTTACACTGATATCAGTACAAAACCTGTGGATAACACCGTAATATGATAATGTATGCTAAGAAACTCAGAATAATTCAGTGTGCAATGAAATTCCTCAGTTCCAACTGTGCACAATGGAAACACACAATTAATTTGTAATTATAAGAAGTGGTTGTCAAATAACATTGTACAGTACTAAAAAAAAGCAAGATGATCACAAATCAAAAATCCTGGTTATTGTTTAGAAAAATAAAGAAAATCTGTACAGTATAGTTATGGACAACTATGGAATGTTACTGACTCCGTAGTTACAACCAAAAAAAACACACACACACACACACACACACACACACACACACACACACACACACACACACACACACACACACACACACACACACAGACACACACACACTAAAAATGCTAAGTGTTCCAAAGTAATTTGCATTGCAGTCATGACATAAATTTGCAGGAATACACACAGAAACATCTTAGATGACCACACTTATTTCCATATTCCACCCACTAGCTTATAATACATTCTTCAAAGTTGCAAGACTATTTGCAATACATATATATTCACATCAGTCATTACATTAAACTCAGAGACAGCTATGATATCAACATAATACATGCAGCATTAAAAACTTTCAGATTGGATTTAAGGATTCTAACAGAATCCATAACTTTCCTAATTAAAAAAAATAAAGATGAAGGGAAATTGTGGCTACATCTCCATGGCTAACATTTGATAACAATGGGATCAGGAACTGTGTGAGGAGCATAAGCAATGCACATACCCAAGGAAAGTGGGAGATAGAAAAGAAGATGTGGAATATGAGTGAAGAAGAGATAATAACAAGAGGAATGGAAAATCTGAGGGAAAGTCAGAGGGGCATGGGGAATATTTTTGGTGAGAATAAAGCCCCTTCTTTAAAGAATGGAAGGAAAGATAAACATAGGGAGACAGGATGTGAAGTTAAGCACAGCAGGTATATCCACAGAACAAACAGCATAGACTTGAGCTGTGGAGCTTGCCTTAAATGCAAGGTTCTCTAGTCAGTGTACTTATATAAGTAGGGGTTCTTTTCTTACTGCAACCAACTGGGAGGGGAGTGTTACGCACTTGGTTGACATTAGAGACATTTGACTGGAAAAACTCACCCAGACTCTGCCACAACATGCTGTGAGGGAAAGGTTAGTTTGCCTTTGCTTTCTTGTATTTTGTATTACTTTATTGCTTTATTGTATTTTGTATACTGTGATTTGTTTTCTTTACACTGTGTTTTACTTGCATTCTGCTTTTAATTGCATATTAAAACTTGGAAAAGACCAAAGCTATATCTCTTATCAGTCACACAGAAATTAGAACAGGTCAATTAAGGATTCACACAAAAATTAAAATAGGTCAATCAAGATTAATTATCTGTGAACTGAGGGGGTAGATCTGGAACTAAACCTTCTATTTAAGGTAAAATAAAACATTTCAAAGCTTTACTTGAAAAGCTCACCCAGACTCTGCCACAACTTGCTGTGAGGGAAAGGTTAGTTTGCTTTTTCTTCCTTGTATTTTGTATTATTTTATTGCCTTTTCCTATTTTGTATACTGTGATTTGTTTGCTTTACATTGTGTTTTACTTGTATTCTGCTTTTAACTGCATATTACGATTTTTTCCCACCCTTGTAACCTCTTGCTGTTGTGTTCTTAAACACAATTGTCTTTATAGTTGTCTGTCCCTTGTGTTAATTTGACCATATATCTCCTTTCTTCACCCCTTTCACTGGCTGTTGTCAGCACAAAAATAGCATCTTGTGAAATCACTCGCCTTCAACTATTTAAATTTATTGACCAACCCACTGTATTCCATAGAACCAGAATGCAGAAGTGCCCACCCCCTTTCAATCTATCTTCCTCTTTTAAAATTAGTGGCTCTCAACTTAGCTAAAATCATCCCCATTTTCATATCTAACTGTTTAGTGCATAATGCAGTGCTTAGGATATTAGCCCATCTTTTTCATTTTACCTTTAAACATCTGTTGTAAGACCATCAGTTATTGGAGAGTCCACATTCTTCCTTTCCGTACTCATCTTGGCATTAGTGCTTCTGTTTTCCACTGGTGAGAGAAAGAGGACAAGGACATTATTATTTGGAGATTGCTCATCACCAGAAAGCCTGATAACTGCTTCATAGGTGACAGCTTGGGATTTATGCATATATTCTGCTCCTAGTGAGAGAAGGAGTAGAGTGCATCAATTTCTTACTGTTTCAGGTTGGGAAGTGAGTGTCTGTGCTTGAGTTTCTGATTGGTCTGGGTTGCTATTCAAGGCATCTACCAGGAAAAGGCTACAACAAGCCTACAGACCCTTGCATCATCTGGGACAAGACAATGGATCACCAAATAGGCAGTGGCCTGCTTCTCATCTTGGGACTGGTGGTAATGTTTTGCTTCTGGTGAGAGAAGAAGCAAAGGAGCATTGTATCCCAGCAGAGTGAAACTGTGGTGACACCAGCACTAGTAATAGCCAGGCAGTAGCCATTCATGCGACTCCCCCTTTTTCATCATTTTTGACAAGCTAATTCTTTGTTTTCAGTTATTACTGCTTGGTTTGTTTCTAACTTCAGAATATCTGCCTAAATAATTCATCCTTACATTTTCAGGGTCTACATAGGTTCCCCTCAGGTGTTCAGCAGTGCTGTGTACAGGCATAGACACATTGAGTGCATTTTTCCTGTAAAAGCATGATTGAAATTTCACCAATGCCTATTTGCCCACAGGACAGTTCATTTGCAGTGACAGACACTGTCCCCAGTGTAGCAAACTGGAAACTCCTGACATCGCTTTATATTCTCACTCCAACTGTCTAATCAATAAAAAGGGTCTGTTGCCATGGATATGAACTTTCCCTCTATCTGCATTACCAAGCTTGGTGGATACAGGCATCCTGAGGCAATGTGGAAATTGCCTCATGTTTACTGACAACCAGTTAATTCTCAAACAAACTGATACGGTATGTGAGAGATATATTTATACAATGTCACTGGAGGCAAAGCTCTCACATAAAAGTACTCCTAATGTCTATAAGGTAGTCAGAAGTACACACGCTGCACCTGTCACACACGATTCAAAGCAGACACACAAACCCACATAAGCTGAGGTACTGAAATGTAATCTTCCTAAACCCCAAAGACCTCCTAGATGAAGTACACATAACAAATACCCTCAGCGGTCCCAAATGCATTCTTTCAAAACAACACCCACATCAACACATAGAGCCACATCTCATGGAGCCTCTACTTCTAAGCCCATAAGGCAAGCCACCGCACAATCCAACTTTCTGGTCATTAGAGACTCCATAGTGAGAAACACTAATGTTTCTTTCACCAGGCTGAGTAAGGAGAAAATCACAGTCAGTTGCTTATTAGGGGCTGGGATCTGCCACACTATGTACACACTCAGGTCATTGAACCACAAGTACCAGTAAGACTCAATCATAGTCCATGTGGGAGTAAATGACCTGAGACATGCCTCCCTAGACAATATGAAGAGAGACATCATGGAGCTTCTGGAACATGCGTCTCATGCTGGTATGAACCTAGCATTGAGCACCATTTTACCTTCTCCAATGATGATGATGCCACAATATGAACAAAAGATGACTCAGTTTCTGGTGTCATTCTAAGTGGGTGCAATATTTGTCACCATGCAAGGAGATGGTTAACAGACCAAGATGCTTTGACAGGGATGGTCTGTACCTCTCGTCTCTACGCTTTTGAATATTAGCTAAAACATTGTCTTCCTCCATAGTGCCTTTTTTAGGCAATGCCAAACTGAAAGCACAAATCAAAACCAAAAAAGATATTACTGCTCATTGTTAGGAACTGAAACAAAAAAACTTGACTCCCAACAGTGTAAGATTAAAATGCCTTCACAAATTTAGACCAGCTACTACACAGACAGGGAATAATGGTGGAGGTGTCTCAATTTATTTCAAAAATAAATATACCACAAGGCTGGTCAAACAGGACAATGCACTCAAGGTGCTCCATGTTCAAATCACCATAAGTAAAATCCAATACCACTTTCATGCAAGCTACAGGTTATAGGTTCATAGACTAGTACTAGGCTAACTGCCCTTGCGAGACATTGTAAGCATAGCCAATTATCCCCTGTGAGATTCAAACCCTGTACCTTGTACTTGCAAGGCAAACACCTTAACTATTAAGCCACCCTCCCAACCCTCTTTGATCTAGGAAGCCCATACCCTGTATTTAAACTTATTGGAAACACTCACCATCCAACCCAATACCATATTCTCGGGTGACTTTAATTATCCCACTATTAACTGGGAATCCTATATGACATCAGATAGTCAATACACCAACCTGGGGTGCAAACATACTGGATCTGGTCCTCACTAATAAGGGAGAGTGCTGCACACTCCCTACTGTAATGTCTTCCCTGGTATGGTCAGACCACAAAATGATCTGCTTTGAAGTAAAAATAAAACCTGAACCCCCCCAGCTAAACTTGGAATATTCAGGAACTACTCTAAGGCCAACTTCCAGCTATTAAGTATTAACCTGGCAAAATTGCAAGCCCCCATAAACCCAGAGAATGCTGCTGCCTATGCAGAACTGTTCAAACAAACCATGTGCAAGCATGTTAATAGCTGCATAGAGGCAGCTGTACCCACCAAGAAGAAGTACAGAATTAACTCAAAAACAAGCCATCCTGATGGAATCACAAAGTCAGTAGGCTGTATAACAGAAGGAAGAAAACCATGTCAAAAGTTAGCAGCAGGATAAAATCACTCTGATCAAACAAAACAAACAACTCAGAAGAGAAATAAAGTCTACCAAAGGCAAATTTGAGGTAAATTTGGTCTAGGGCAAGGACAACCACAAGGCATTATTTAGCTATGTCCACAACATCAAGGACAATACTTAATTGGGTGCAGAGTACATTGTAAATGGAACCACCTATAATGTACCAGAAAATATAGCAAACCTACTGGCCAATAAATTCATCTTCAACTTTACCTCTCTCTCCCCTTCAACCTTCACTCAGGAAATACCATCAAATATAACTCCCCCTGCTACAACTAGGGAACAGGTCCTTAATGATCTCTCTAAGACCAAGAGCACTGCATCAATGGGGCCAGACAATAGCCCAGGATGGCTTCTAAATAGCATGAAACATGACCTACCAGGCCCACTGGAATTGCTATTTAACTGTAGGCTACAAACAGGCTTTATGTCTCATGAATGGGGAACAGCAACAGCCATCCTTCTGCACAGATTTGGGCCATCCACAGACCCTGGAAACTACAGACCCATAAGTCTCTCTAGTCTTATATGTAAAGCCTTGGAAAGAATTATTATGAAAATGATTAATAGTGATATATTAAACCACCAGATACTGGACCCAACCCAGGTTGGTTTCATCAAGGGCAGGTCATGCCTACTAAACGTGGTGGACTTCTTTGAGAAGGTCACCAAACAATGGATGAGGGCAAAATGGTACACACTGCATACCTTGATCTGGCTAAGGATTTGACACAATATCCCACTCAGGCATTGTTGACAAACTCAAAAGGTTAGTTACAAACCTATATGTCACCTGGTGCATAGCCAAATGACTCACAGACAGGACCCAGAAAGTTAGAATGGGGGAGTCCACCTCTACAAAGAGGCCAGTCACAAGTGAAGTCCCACAGGGATTGGTCCTTGGACCGATCCTTTTTGGCATTTACTTCTCTGAAGTCAAGGCCAATGTTATTGGTCTCTGGTTGACTAAATTTGCAGATGATTGCAAATTAGGAGCTGTGCTTGAATCCCACACTGACACAAATGTTCTCCAGGAAGAGATGACACAGACAAAAAAACTGGTGTCAGAGCCATGGACTAAAACTAAATGCCAAGAAATGCATAATAGTATCCTTTGGGAAGTCATCCACCCCTGGTAGCTATCATATTGACAATGCACCTCTTAGAGCTGACCCAGTAGTCAGTGACTTAAGGACACAGATAGACAGTAATTCAGCTTTGACCATCATGTGTCTACAGTAGTGAGGAAATCATTCTATATTTCACAACTTATAAACAAAGGTATGGCATCTAAGTCCAAGGAAGTCATTGCTCCACTGTATTCGGTATTTATCAGACCTATCACTGAGTACAGTGCTCCCTTAGGTATGTACCTAACCTGGCATATCCAACAATTGCAATGTCCAGAGAGATTCCTCACTAAAAGAATACAGAGAGTAAGTAAAATGTCCTATGCAGACCACCTTAAGACCATATCCCTGTATTCTGTCTCCTATAGGATTTTGAGGGGAAATCATTGCCAGGCATACAGGGCATTGTCAGACGCAACTCTGATGGACCTCCTGCATATCCAGAAAACAAATAGCACCAGAATTACCCAGTCTAAAGACTTAAACCTTGCCTGTGATATAAATAGAACATACTGGAGAGACAGGTATGTATCCCCGATACTACCCTGTCTCTGGAACAGGCTATCCCACCATGTGAAGCAGAGTTCCTCCCTATCCCAATTCAAGTGCAACTGGGACAATTGGATGGGGAACAGGAAATTCATTCCTGGTTTGGCACCCATGTTTCTAATGGACAAAGGCAACCTGCAAATGGTTCATCTCCCAGGCCCCTGATTGTAGTTGTTTCATCTCCCAAAGCCCTGTTTACGCTTGTCAATTGTATCAGAACTTGTCAGAGATTTGGAATGCATGGCTAGGCTTAAAAAGGCACCTATGAACCTACAAACAACATAATATAGACAAAGGTAGGAAAAAAACAGTAAGGATGGGTAAGTTACACAGACAGCATACTGCACAACATGGGCAATGGAAAGTTATCAAGCAAGGTAGGGATGGATACCAGCCATAGTGAAATGCAGAAAAAAATCTACCTATGCACTTTCACATTAGCACATGTTGCAAACTGTGTGACAGTCATACCTGGATGTGTAGGACCAATGGTAAATGTGTATTGTAGAGTAATAAATAAAGATCACGGTACAAATTGGATGAATAAATACACATCCAAATAGTCCATCAGCAGTACAGGCACTAGCACAGCCACATCACACAGAAACAAATGCAGGTCAAGCAATGGTACATAACTCCAGAGGACAGAACCAAGCATACAACCATGCATGTGAAAAGCAAACAACCAAGCTCAGTGCCAAAAAGAAGTACTGTAGAATGTCAGCAAAGGCTACTACATATACCAGTAGTTGTACACAAACAAATTAAAAGTGTAATGGAATGTGTGTGTGTTACACACATATGCCATGTCAAAGGTAACACGCAGGTGTACATGTGTAAGTATGTGCATCAGTGGCATAAATGGTATGTACATCAAATCAAGGTCAACACACATGCATACAATATATACCATGTAATAATATGTTAAAATATGTTACAGTACAGAATAATGAATATAGCAGGTTGTGCACATGGGTGTGAAAAAACTGCACTGGGTAACACATGAGTAGAACGAGAACAAGTGCCTATTGCAAGCATTAGCCAGCAACTTATGTGCACATGTCTTGCACTGTAAAATGGCTATACATGTGTCACAAGTTCACTGTGTCAAATTAAGAAATAGCAATGGACAGCAGTTTTGCCAAAGGCAAACATACCTGCAATAAATACTCAGGATATATTAAGGTGGGAGGGAGGTGGGCAACCTTGGACCATATCATGGTAAAGCAGGACAGAGTAAGTTAACACAATGCAAATGCATGTGTAAAGCACACAGGATGCTGTAAAAGACACATAGATATACATTTAAACAACTGGAAAATGCATGTCAAATGGCCAGATGGATTGCTTATGTCCACAAAATTGGACATGAATAAAACACACATACACAGTAATGTGCAATCATGTCACATCAACTTGAATAGGTAAGTAACTTAAAAATTGCAATCACATACACATATACTGTCATGTAAATGTCAGATAAAGAGACAATGGTGTATTTCAACCACACTGCTCATTATGGAGCAGAGGGCACTCCTGTGAGCATCATTACAGTACATCAGCAGTACATTACTGAATTCTCAGTTGTCAAAGGTACATTTCTGCATCAGTATGTATCTGACTATGTGCATACACATGTACAATTATAATGTGTACAACTATTTATGGAAGGTGTATACCAATGTCACCACATCAATTTGTGTGGAAAATTACATTGAACAAACATGTTGCATTTTACTGTGAAATAATATGTAATATGTAACACTGTGTACAGTATAATGTTACCTTGCTGTTAGATGCAATCAAATAAGGACGACTGGACATAAACAGGATATACCTGTAGCTGATCCCACATGGCATCAATATTGCCAAACCATGACATAATAACACATCATGAGAGTGGGACATCATGACAACTGTCATCCAAAACCATGTGAAATGACATGTCTGTATGTTGCACATACCTGATATGGCAAAACAGATATCCAAGGCATATGTCACTGTTATTGTTAGACTATGAACAGCATGTGTTGCCTATCAGTTGTCCCAGAAAGATACATATATGTTAATGCGCATCATGCACACAATGAAAACAAAATAAATACCACACTATAATAACACATAAGCATGACAGATACATGGTATGCATGCACTAGAGTGCATATACAGTTCAATCAATTATATGGCAATCACCATGTTGGCAGCTTAACACAAGTGGAGTACATAGACAATACCTACTGACCAGAGGGAACAGGCTAATGTGGATTAGACTCCTGAGTGATCTCACCAGCTAAAATCCTGACTGAATCCTGCATAGACAGTGCCATCTCATTGAAAACAGTCCCCATCATGTCCCTCATCTGTGTTCATAACAAACCAGTTATGACCTCCCTGATCTCCTCCCAAATGTCTCCTCTAGGGTACAAGCAGGATGTGTTGGGCAGTGGTGGGTCCAGGTTCTTTATTATCATTGTTATCGTCACCACCTTCTTTGGATAATTTGGGGAGCAGCCTCCCAAGTGTACATCGTCATCTTTGAATCGGTAAACATCCTTGGGTATCATGCTCTGTAAAGATTAATTGCAACCCACAACAGAAAACAAAACAAAACAAAATGTCTATCACATAGAACAATCCTATGAAAATCAGAACACAGCACAATATCCTTATGATGAAAATTTATACTGGGTCTGAAACACATTCATTATGGACTGAGTTGCCCATGGCCCTATATCTCATACTCCTAAAAAGGGTGACTGTATTCTTTCCTGAACAATTCCATATGCTTAGATCACACACACACACACACACACACACACACACACACACACACACACACACACACACACACACACACACATTAATAGCTTTCCAAAAATGTATGAATGGTTAACAAACATATTTTACTGTCTGCATTCAATGATGTATATAAGTGGACATCACACGCCATTGTATACATGAGGAGAAAGTTATTAGACACTGTTGTAGAAAACAGGCACACCATATGGCAACTGACTATGACAGGCAGTATGATATTTGGCTGAGCACACATCAATATAATCAGTACAACACTAAAAACAATGTGCGATGTTCAATTAAACATGTGTAGACATATAATAATGGCATACATCTGTTAATAATACAATCAGGAATCAGAAAAGCTTGCTAAACAAATATTTTGACACAAGCTTGCTGTCTATGACCTGCTGCTTTCAAATGGGTATCGACTTACAGTCAACGTAGACTATAGCAGTGTTTTTTAAATAAAACACCCAAGGGGTTGGAGACAGAAACAAAACCAGTGTTGACCTATTGGGCATGTTGATTATGAACTGCTGCTATCCAATGGTTATCTGATCAAGTGTCACTCAACCTAGACTATAACAGTGTTTTTACAAATGCACACATGGTGTGTAGGTGGGAGCAATCCAAATGGTTAACTGAAGGCCATGCCATACAGTCTGCAAACAGCAGTACTAACACAGTCACCACAGACTCCCATTCACTCTGTGAAAAAGCAGGCTATACACATCAGATCAAGCATCAGAAAACACAACCAGACATACAAGCATGCCAAACCATCATACCTCTCAACTTAGAATCATCAAAAATCTAGACATAGGCCCATGAAAATAATTTGTGTACATAATTATGCAACCCCACCCACTCCAATGGAATTGTGGGATGCCAACTTTCAAACACAAACTTAAGAACAGACAACCAAAATATGGCTCCAGAATCCCCCTGCAGCCATTCCAATGTCCCATTATCTGGCTATTCCGTCCCGTTTACCATAAACACTAATGTAAGCCACGGTGGTGTAGCGGTAGCATTGTCACATCACAGCAAGAAGTTCTCCAGTTCAATTCTCAGGTGGAGCACCTTCTGTGTGGAGTCTGCATGCCCTTCCCACGGTCGAGTGGCATTCAAAAGACATGCGTGAATGGGCATGCCTTCGTTAAAGGCTGGGCATCGGGTTGGCAACTTGGCACCTTAAAAATCCACTGCCAATCATTAGCGGACCGGAGTTCCACTGTGGCTACCCCTAACCGGGAAAAGCCAAAAGAAAAACAACAACTAATGTGCATATTGCTTTACTTCTACAATTATTATTTGGATTTTATTTTACATTTTATAGCACAAGCCACAAACACTAAGACATCTGCTAAACAATGCAATACAGTCTCACAATGAAAATAGAATTAGCATTAAAACATCTCTGCCCTTGAAACTCACATTCTTTGAAACAGCGTTGAAAAACTCACATCCAAAGAATATGCATCTGGCCAGTGGTGGATAAAGATTACCTTTGGGCTATTTTCCAATCATACTAGGCCCCTTGCACATGAAACAAGAAACATACATGTGTTCTTTGATACACCTTCCTGACTTTATTATATTCCTTGTGCAATACAGCACACTTGTTAGAGCACATTTTAAATTTATTATTTGAACATTTTTCCAGTAAGCAATGAAACAAAATGCATGAACCAATAATGACAAAACTGCCCAATTCATAACATTTCCATCATAAAAATCTACTCAGACTTCTACAATCCACCAGTATCAGTATATATGCACAATATTTGCAGTCTGCAGAAGTAAAAGTAATCTAAATTCCATGTTAAAGAGATCTGTAACTAGGTTGCTGCTAGCAAACGACTTTATATTTCATTGTTTCATCTACAATTAAAGTGCTTGTTGCCCTTGAAAAATAAATTGTCTCTGTTACATTAAAAAAATCATAAACTAGTAATATTTCAATAGGGAATAGATGGCAAACTGGGGACACATTTTAAACATTGCTTGTATAATTTTAGAAAGTTGCTAGAATAAAATGTTGTGTTACCATGTGTTAAATAAAAGATAGGACTACAAACTTAAATGGCTATTGTTATTTAGTGAATTCATGTTTCACTGATTTGCCAGAATAAAATACAATTTATGTTTTTTTGTTTACTGGGAGAGTCCAACTTAGAACAAAGCAAATTTTCATCAGTGGTCTGGGGAGATGCTTCAGATGCATGTCTTTGTATTGTGAGAGGAAACCGGGGCACCCAGAGAAAACCCACACAAAGACAGGGAAGACATGCAGACTCCACACAGAAGGCACTTCAGCCAAGAATTGAACCAGAAAACCTCTTACTGTGAGACAACAACACTATTTTAAGAGGAACAGACCAAAAGCATAGCCAAACACATTCCAGATATATGAAAATTTGTACAGTTGAGAGCTATAACTCCTCCACACAGAAGGCACTTCAGCCAGGAATTTAACCTCTTGCTGTAAGGCAACAGCACTATCGCTGCACCAGACCAGAAGTGTATCCCTCACTGGTAAGATCAGACCATAAACTAATCTCACTGGACATTCACATCCCGAACCCACCCCCTGCCCAGAAAAACACAGTGAAAAACTTCTCTAAAGCAAATTTCACACGCCTCAAAACCGAGGCGAAATCCTTCAAAGCCCCCGGGCCTGTGAAAAATACGGCCCAGACCGCAGAATCCTTTATAAACGCATTCTATGAACAGCTTCAGGAATGCATGGATCATGCAATCCCAAATAAAACCAAGACCCAATCCTCCAAAGGCAGACGTCCTGTCTGGTGGACCCCAGCCATTAACAAACTATACAATAGAAGGAGGAAGCTACTACATGATAGAGCAAAATCCCAAAAAGGGAAGGCATCTCTGATCAGTATTAGCAAAAAACTATAGGCACTCATAAAATCGTCTAAGGCCAGCTTCGAGAGAAAAATTGCACAGGACACTAAGGATAATCACAAGGCTTTCTTTAGTTATGTTAGGAACCTGGATGGGAATTCCCAGATATGCTTAGAATTAGTCCAAAATGACAAAAAATACACCGAGCCCACAGACATTGCCAACATCCTAGCTGACAGGTTCAGTGCAAACTTCTCCCCCCCCTCCCCACCAAAAGAGCAAATATCTGTCCCAACAGAGTGCTGCCCCCCTGACATCTCAGATGCCCAGGTAAGAGCCGCCCTCTCCAAAGCAAAAAACACAGCATCAATGGGACCAGATGGTGTCCCGGGCTGCGTCCTACATGAACTCCAAGAAGAGCTAAACCCAAACATAAAACTACTGTTCAATCTTAGCCTTACTACAGGATATGTACACAAAGAGTGGCGTACAGCAACAGTGGTCCCTCTCCACAAAGGTGATGCCTCAACGGATCCTGGAAACTATCGCCCCATAAGCCTGACTAGCTTGGTCTGCAAAGCTATGGAAAGGATCATCATGGACCTCATAAATAAAGATATTGGGGACCTACAGACACTGGATCCTACCCAGTTTGGCTTTGTTAAGGGCAGATCCTGCCTCTTAAACCTGGTCGATTTCTTTGAAACAGTCACCAAGGCCATTGACGAGAGGAAGGTGGTCTACACAGCCTACCTGGACCTCGCAAAAGCCTTCGATACAATACCCCACTCAGGCATTATAGATAAGCTCACAAGCTTAAATATAAACCCCTATGTCACTAGATGGGTTGCAAACTGGCTCAAGGACAGAACCTACATGGTTAGAATTGCTGGATCCATGTCAGACTCCAAACCAGTTACAAGTGGCATTCCACAAGGCTCAGTCCTGGGACCTCTCTTGTTCGGTATATATTTCTCGGTGGTACAGGCCAACACGGAAGGACTGTGGCTGACCAAGTTCACAGATGACTGCAAACTGGGCGCCATAATCAACTCTCCAGCCGACACAAGCATCCTCCAAAAGGGCCTCATAGAAACAGACAACTGGTGCCAGAGCCATGGCCTCAAGCTAAACGCCAAAAGTGTATAGTCATCCCTTTGGCAAAAACAAAGTGCCCACAAATTACCACATAGGTGGTAATCCATTAAGTACAGAAGAAGTCATTAGGGACCTGGGGACCCAAGTTGATAGCAATCTCTCATTTGACAACCACGTGGCCAAAGTGGTTAGAAAAACATTTTATATAGCCCACCTAATCATGAAGGGATTCACATCTAGATCAGGAGAGGTCATCATGCCTCTTTACTCATCCCTCATCAGGCCCATAATTGAGTACAATGCCCCTTTGGGATGTACCTTACCAGACACCTGCAGCAACTGGAAAGACCCCAAAAGTACCTCACCAAGAGGATCAAAGGGCTCAAACAGATGCCATATGCTGCCCGGTTAAAGAAACTCCAGCTCTACTCAGTGACATACCGCCTGCTCAGAGGCGATCTGTGCCTGATGTATAAAGCCATGTCCAACCCGGAATTAATGGACATGCTGCACCTCAGAAAATCCAAATCCCATCGAGCCACGCTCGAGAGACTTGAACCTCAGCACTGAAATAAATAGGACATGCTGGAGGGACAGATTCATAACCCAGAAGCTCCCTTCACTCTGGAATAAAATCCCAGTCCAGGTTAGGCAGAGTCCCACATTGACTCTCTTCAAGAGGAATCTTGATGAGTGGATGGGAGATCATAGGTTTAGCCCGGCTATCACTTCTGTGTCACTGTTAGACAGAGGTAAAGTATACTAACCTCAAAAAAAGGCATAGCAAAATTAATTTAAAATGGGTGGCGAAAGCCAAACACACTCTGGCTAGGCTTATAAATGCCCTAGGGCAGATAGCCTAGTATGAACCTATGAACCTATGAAACTTCAGTTCTATTCAGTAGCATACCACCTGCTCAGAGGTGATGTCTGCTTGACGTACAAGGCCATGTCCAATCAGGATCTGATGGACATGCTCCACCTCAAAAAATCCAAGTCCATCAGGACCACGAGAGCTAAAGACTTAAACCTCGACACAAGTATGAATAGGACATGCTGGAAGGATAGATTCATAACCCAGAGGCTTCCCATGCTTTGGAACAAGATCCCAGTTCATATCAGGCAGAGCCCCTCACTGACTCTCTTCAAGAGAAATCTTGATGAGTGGATGGGAGATCGTAAATTTACCCCAGGGGTCACATCTGTGTCACTGCTAGATAGGGGCACAGTAAACTAATTCTATTATATAAGAGGACCTTCATTGTGTCACTACTAGACAGAGGCACAGTATTCTAAATTTATTCTGTACATTTTTTGTACCATTTCATGGGGTGGCATAAGCCACATCACTATGGCTAGGCTTACAAATGCCCCAGGGCAGATAGCCTAGTACTATACTATGAAACTATGTAACTATCCAAACTTTAAGAGGCACAGATTAAAAGTATGAGCCAAACACATTCCAGACATTATGTACAAAGTTGTACTGTTGAGAGCTAGAAGAACTCCCTTAATTAAGTGGTGGTATGGGTAGAGAACTCAGGCTCTTGTACCTAAGGTACAGGGTTTGAGCCTGAGTAACTCCAACCACCAGGTATGTCTGTCTGGGGCATCACACACACACACACACACACACACACACACACACACACACTGCAATGAGGGAATCCCAGCCCAAGTCTTTCTTTCAAAATGAAAAACAACTATAGAGTCAGTTTATGTTTGAAATATAGCTGAGAGTGTTTAGTTAGTTAATAATGAAATGCAAAATGGAACATTTCTGGCTTCAAATCATAAAGGCAGATAAAGAACAAAGCCTAATTTCCTTAGTTTTAAGGCAACAGCATAAATAGAACATGATTTACTTTCCTCAGCTATACCTTAAAAGCAGAAGCAGATGTATTATAATTACAGGCTATCACTTGTTCTCTTTAAGCAACACAGATGACAAAACATGACAAAACATGGCTTATTTTCCTGAGCTTTAACCTAAAGGTAGCAACAGAACAGTTTTAATTACATGCTTCGTGTAAGCAACATAACTGTTAGTCCTTTTGTTCTCTATGTAATGATATATATATATATATATATATATATATATATATATATATATATATATATATATATATATATATAGATGTAGGTATAGATATAGGCAAACCTGGTCATGCACATGAACACATCTCACACACACACACACACACACACACACACATGCAGTTTCAAATCTGAGTGCTTATATTCTTAGCACTTTGCAAAACTCAAGCATATTATTATACCAATAATAAATAAATAATGCAAGTACTAAACTTACATGCTACTAATACAAATTTTTTGTCAAAACAAACCTATTGGTACTGATGTTTACCACATAAATGCAGACAGTACAATATAAATTAAGTTATAGCACCATCATTTAATGACTAGCAATCACTAAGAATTAAGACAAACTGTATAACTAGTCTCTGTATTACCAAAATTGCAAAGTTTAAGGAACATCCTCAGCAAATTGTTACAATACAAAATTGCAAACAGAATCCTTCAGATGTCAGTACGTAGGAAGTAAAAATAAGTCTGCCGCATTACTGAAGCCTAATACAAAAAACAAATCTAATTCTAACAGGACCATATACAGGCCTGCATGCGTGCATGCACACACACACACACACACACACACACACACACACACACACACACACACACACACACACACACACACACACACACACACACACACACACTGCAGCAGTACTTCAAATGGATGGAAATTAAAAACTTCAGCAGTACTTCAAACGCAATTCAAATTGCGAGCGACTTCTGAATGGCAGCAGCACATCTACACTGAGATGGAAATTAAAAACACTGTGATGGGTGTTGTAAAGTGCATTACCTGGCTGGAATGAAAGGAACAGAATGCAGAAGCAGCAGCCTTGAATGGAAGGAAATCAGCTTATGGAACGGAATGTAGAAGCAAGCAGCAGATTGAATAGAAATAAATGTGGAAGCAGCTCAGTGCTCATATGCATATTTAGTGTTGTTGTTGTTGTTGTTGTTTGTCATTCGGCTTTTCCCGGTTAGGGGCTGCCACGCATGTCTTTCGAATGCCACTCGACTGCGGGGATTAGTGCAAGGTGTTAAAATAGTATGTATTTCCCATATTCTGCAGTTCATCAGAAGATTTCTATGAAAAATCTGCAGTACCTGTTCTGTACAATGACAACCTAGTTGAATGTTAGTTCAGCCAGTAAAGCAACTGGCAAGCATGTGTATATTTGGGAGTGTTGTAGGTTCCAAACCACATAGGGAAACCTGTTATCTTGGTCAACTTCACCCATATAATTTTTTTTAAATCCATATTGCAATAGTTTATATTAAGGTTTATGCTGTGCATAATAAATCACTGATCTAGTCTTTCTATGAATAACTCCATGATCCGTAATGGCCTTATAACAGTCATTATTGAATATCAGTGTTGGAAGACCAGCACCTGTTTATGAGTAGTCTGTGTTGAGTGCTAGTTCATTTTTAAGGACACAGGCCAGCATGTCTACATTTTGTGGGCTATGTGCTCACGTTTTGAAAGAGGGCATATTTATCTTAAACTCATACCTCTCAATCTCGTAGTGCAAGAAATCTGGACAAAGCCTGACAAAATGGGTGGATAAAGGCCCAAAAACAGGGACATATGTTAAATATTGCCCTGATAAACTTAGAAAGTTGCTTGAGTAATAGGGTTTGTTTTAACATACATTTTCTGAAGGATTTGAAGTCTGAAACTCAAATGTATGCCATTATTTAGTGACTTCACTCCTCAAAACATCCCACTGATTTGCCAGAAAACCACAAATTTTATGAAGCATAGACCAAAAATATAAGACAAAAATCTGGACATTATGGGAAAATCTGTACAGTTGAGAGGTATGCTTAAACTGTTATACTGATTTCATATACCCATAGCATTATTGTAGCAAAACATTTTATACTTATTGATACTAATTTATATTTTGATCATTGTTCTGAATAACTCGGTTATTTGTCAAATTCCTACTGCTATATCCATAATCCATAATATTCCATTAACACTGGCCATTTAACAACAAGAGCAGTAATAAATCCTGATTGTCTAAGTAATTTTTAGTTTAATATTGCTAACTTTTTAAAATGCTTTGAATGACAGTTTTGTCATGAAATACTGAAGTCAATAGTAGAAAAGAATCCACCTGTAAGTCTTGACAGACTGTGATGAGCACACTAACAGTTGCAATGAAGGGCAGGGAAGATGTCTGCATTGAACTAATGATGTGCAATTTAGCAAGGACTAATGGTGCTCACACATACCTTTCTGTGTCCATAATACACAGCAGCAGGTATGGTTCTCTTCACAGCAGGTGTGTGTTACATGACATTGTCAGGCTATCTGAGGAATGGGTAATTTAAATTATTGTTACTTTTTTCAGAACTCAGTACTGACATGAATGTAATCCTTATTTGGATAAAAGGAAGTGTCTTTGTTCACCAGTGGGAGTGGGGAGCACTGAGCGGCCTATTTGTCCCTAGAGGAGTGGTTCCAGCCAGAAACTTGTAGTCTATTGGCCATTTTGGGTCAATTCCTAGCTCTTTTCAGCCCCCTGTAATAAAGCCCGCTTTAGCGTGCTTTTTCGCTTGTATTCAACTCAGCACAGCTCCTCGTGGTGTCCTGCAGAGTTCTACAAGCAGCAGAGAGCAAAAGAGTGACTTTTTCCTGATTTAAGTATTTTTTCCTGGCTTTTTGATTATTTACTGCTTAGCGACTGCTTTTTCGCCTGTTCATACAGCTCTGCATTCTATTTAAACTGTTTTTGTGTTGATTAATTGTTTTGCACTTTTAAAAAGTTATTTGTTGCTTAATTTTACCTGTAGGCTAACACACTCAAGCGCTAGCCGTTTAAAAGCATTTATAGTATTTACTGTCTGTTTTTCTTCTGTTTTCTGCAAAAGAAAAAAAACAAACAAAAAATCTTGTTTTCCGCCTTACTAAACTAGAATAGTCCAGTCTTCAGAGTTTGCTGACCTCTGGGCTTTGTCTTGGTTCCTGTGCTATTCCATATCCTTATTTGGATAAAAGGAAGCGTTTGTTCACCAGTGGGAGTGGGAGCACTGAGCTGGCCTGTTTGTCCCTAGAGGAGTGGTTCCAGCCAGAAACTTGTAGTCCATTGGCCATTTGGGTCAATTCCTAGCTCTTTTCAGCCCCTGTAATAAAGCCCTTTAGCGCTTTTCACTTGTATTCAACTCAGCACAGCTCCTCGTGGTGTCCTGCAGAGTTCTACAAGCAGCAGAGAGCAAAAGAGTGACTTTTCCTGATTTAAGTATTTTTCTGGCTTTTTGATTATTTACTGCTTAGCGACTGCTTTTTCGCCTGTTTATACAGCTCTGCATTCTATTTAAACTGTTTTGTGTTGATTAACTGTTTTGCACTTTTAAAAAGTTATTTGTTGCTTAATTTTACCTGTAGGCTAACACACTCAAGTGCTAGCCGTTTAAAAGCATTTATAGCATTTACTGTCTGTTTTTCCTCTGTTTTCTGCAAAAAAAAAAAAATCTTGTTTTCCCGCCTTACTGAACTAGAATAGTCCAGTCTTCAGAGTTTGCTGATCTCTGGGCTTTGGCTTGGTTCTTGTGCTATTCCATATCCTTATTTGGATAAAGGGGAGCTTCTTTGTTCACCAGTGGGAGTGGGGAGCACTGAGCAGCCTATTTGTCCCTAGAGCAGTGATTCCAGCCAGAAACTTGTAATCTATTGTCCATTTTGGGTCAATTCCTAGCTCTTTTCAACCCCCTGCTATAAAACCCGCTTTAGCTATGCGTGATTTAGCGGAGTTGCCCATAGAGCACCATCGGGCAGCGCCGGTTAAACAAGGTTAAACTATTTCTGGCTCCGTGAAGTCTGCTCTTCAATTTTTCCCTTAGAACTTCTCTACTTGCAATCTAAACAGTCTATTCTCTATCTCAAAAGCTCAGCACTTGCTCCTAAAGCATTTTTATATAGGTAAAGTACTTGTATACTAAACAAAGTACTACATTAGCCTAGAATCCCCTTGAGTACCCATTTCCTATAGGTCCCTTCTGACTCAGTTACACAGCAAACTTTTTCACTTTTTCTAGCATGTCGAAGGGTCAGTTGCTGGCGTCCTCTCCTGTTCAGCTGGTGAATCTGGGCATCTTGAGGCAATGTTACAATTGCCTCATGTACACAGACAACCCACTCCTTCTCCAACAAAACACAAATACATGTGAGAGATGCAACTATATAGCCAAACTGGAGGCTGAGCTCTCTCAACTCAGGACTGGCAAGACCAGACAGGAGGAGAAGGAAACCAAGCACACCACAAACCCAGTTTCACATAGAACTATCACAACTGCAAAACAAACACATAAACACACAAAGACATACTGGAGGCACTGATCAAAAATCTACCAAAACTACAGAGGCCTCCAAAGCAGACACCCAAGCAACTGCCACCTCAAGACATAAGACATGCAACACATAGTTCTCAAAGTCAGTGTGCTAAACAGTCACAGCCCTTAAGGCCAAACACAATGCCAGACACACTTGTTATAGGTGACTCCATAGTCAGACACACTGACGTCCCACTCACCAGACTGAACAAGGAAAAGATCACAGTAAGCTGCCTGTCAGGCGCTAGAATCCGCCACATAACACAAGCACTCAGGTCACTCCACAGCAAGTACAAGTATGACTCAGTCATTGTCCATGCCGGTGTGAACGACCTGAGATGTACCTCCCAGGACTACATGAAAAGAGACATAGAGGAGCTCTCAGATTATGTAGCCCAGGGCGGTATGACCCTGACCCTGAGCAGTATCCTACCCTCACCAAGAATGATGCCACAATACAGAGACAAAATGATCAGCTTTAATAATTGGCTTAATTACTGGTGTCATTCTAAGGGGATCCAATGTCTGTCTGCCTGGGATGACATGCTTGACAAGCCACGCTGCTTCACAAGGGATGGCTTGCACCTGTCACCCCTGTATTCCAGATATTGGCAAAGGCTCTTGCCACCCCCATAGTGCCTTTTTTAGGCAAGGCTCAAATGATAAACCTACCACCCTAGAAAACAAAATGGAGAAAAACTAAGGGTAATACTGCTCAATGCCAGAAGTCTAAACCTCAAGATGCACACCCTCAAAGCCCTCCTCAGTATGGAGAACATCGATGTCTGTGCTGTGACTGAAACCTGGTTCAAGGCTCCTGAGAGCACCCCAGCACTATCAGGTTATACCTCATATCATGCCCGCCCCAAAATCCAGACCTAACCACAAAAGGAGGGGAGTATCCATATTCATAAAGGATACCCACACCTCCAGGTTAGTGGCAACGCTAAGCATCGGAGACCATCCAGGTGCAACTAACCATAGGTAAAACTGCCCTACAGTTTGTAACATGCTACAGACCACCTTCTCAAACTCAGGAAACCCACACAGCCTTCCTGAAGACACTGGAGAGTATGAATGTCTCTCCAAACACCATCATATTGGGTGACTTCAACTACCCAAACATAGACTGGGAACATTACTCAAGCCCCAACACCCTAGCCCAAAGGTTCCTTGAGTTCATAAACTCAAATGCTATGGAACAACTAGTCACCATTCCCACAAGAGGAGAAAATATACTAGTCCTGATCATCACAAACATGGGGACAAAATGCTCCACACCGGAAGTATATCCCTCATTGGTGAGATCAGACCATAAATTAATCTCACTGGAGATCCACATCCCGCCCCCAGCCCCAGCAAAAAAGACCACAGTGAAGAACTTCTCAAAAGCAAACTTCACACTTCTTAAGACTGGAGTGGTATCCTTCAAGGCCCCCGAGCCAGTGGAAACCACAACCCCACTGAAACCCTTACAAATGCCTTCTACGAGCACCTCCAGGAATGTATGGATCAAGCAATCCCTAATAAAATCAAGACCCTTTCCACCAAAGGCAGGCGCCCAGTCTGGTGGACCCCAGTCATAAACAAACTCTACAACAAGAGGAGAAAGCTACTACATGACAGAGCAAAATCCCTAAAAGGGAAGGCATCTCTGATCAATACTAGCAATAAACTACGATCACTCATAAAATCATCCAAGGCCAACTTTGAGAGAAAAATCGCTAATGACACAAAAGACAATCATAAAGCCTTCTTTAGCTATGTTAGAAACCTGGGTGGAAACTCCCAGATATGCTCAGAATTAGTCCAAAATGATAAAAAAATCACTGAACCCACAGACATTGCCAACATACTAGCAGACAGGTTCAGTGCAAATTTCCTCCTCCCCCCAAAAGGAGAAATATCTATCCCACCAGAGTCTAGCCTCCCAAACATCTCAGATGCCCAGGTGAGAGCTGCTCTCTCTAAAGCAAAAAACAGCATCAATGGGACCGGACGGTGTCCCCGGCTGTGTGCTACATGAACTCAATGAGGAACTAAACCCACACATAAGGCTGCTGTTTAATCTTAGCCTTACTACAGGATACATACCCAAAGAATGGCGTACGGCAACTGTGGTCCCACTCCACAAAGGCGGTGCTTCGGACCCTGGAAATTACCGCCCCATAAGCTTGACGAGCCTTGTCTGCAAAGCTATGGAGAGGATCATAATGGAACTCATAAATAAAGACATTGGGGATCTACAGACACTGGATCCTACCCAATTTGGCTTTGTCAAGGGCAGATCCTGCCTCTTGAACTTGGTCGACTTTTCAAAACAGTCACTAAGGCCATTGATGAGGGTAAGGCAGTTCACACAGCCTACCTTGACCTAGCAAAGCTGCTCACACAATACCCCACTCGGGCATCATAGAAAAGCTCACCAGCTTAGATGTAAACCCATATGTCACAAGATGGGTTGCAAACTGGCTCAAGGACAGAACACACAGGGTTAGAGTTGCTGGTGCCATGTCAGACTCTAAGCCGGTCACGAGCGTGTCCCACAGGGTCGGTCCTGGGCCCCTCTTGTTCGGCATTTATTTTTCTGAAGTGCAGGCAAACATAGGGGATTGTGGTTGACAAAATTTGCAGATGACTGCAAACTGGGCACCATAATTGACACTCCATCAGACACAGACATCCTCCAGAAAGGTCTCATAGAAATGGATAACTGGTGCCAGAGCCATGGCCTTAAGCTAAATGCCAAAAAATGTATAGTCTTACCCTTTGGAAAAAACAAGGTAACCCCTAATTACCACATAGGTGGTAATCCATTAAACACGGAAGAAGTTATCAGGGACCTGGGGACCCAAATTGACAGTAACCTCTTTTGACACTCACATTGCCAAAGTGGTTAGGAAGACCTTCTACATTGCCCACCTGATCATGAAGGGATTCACATCCAGATCAGGAGAGGTCATTGTACCCCTGTACTCTTCACTTATCAGACCAATGATTGAGTACAACGCCCCATTCAGAATGTACCTTACCCGACACCTGCAGCAGTTGGAAAGACCCCAAAAGTTCCTCACCAAAAGGATAAAGGCTCAAACATATGTCATACGATGCCCGACTGAAGAAACTCCAGCTCTATTCAGTCGCATACCATCTGCTCAGAGGTGATCTGTGCCTGACATACAAGGCCATGTCCAACCGGGAATTAATGGACATGCTCCACCTCAAAAATCCAAATCCACCAGAGCCACGAGAGCAAGAGACTTAAACCTCAACACAGATATAAATAGGACGTGCTGGAGGGACAGATTCATCACCCAGAGACTCCCTACACTATAGAACAGAATCCCAGTCCATGTGAAGCAGAGCCCCTCACTGACTCTGTTCAAGAGAAATCTTGACGAGTGGATGGGAGATCGTAGGTTTACCCCGGGAATCATCTCTGTATCACTGCTGGACAGAGGCACAGCAAACTAATGGGTATAGTATTCTCATCCAAAGGGGTGGTGAAAGCCACACACACTCTGGCTAGGCTTATAAATGCCCTAGGGCAGATAGCCTAGTATGAACCTATGAACCTATGAACCTAAAAGAGTTTATCTATGTGAGCAGCACATGTTCATGGTTTGCAATCCTAAGCCAAAATATTTATCAGGATGATGTCATCCATTAATTGTTTCCACAGCCTGGAAAGCATACTTTTGTAGTTAAGATGTGTTAGGTAGGTTGATAAGCTTCCAGGTTATAGTTTGTATTTAGGTCCCGTCTGCAGGTTTGAATTGCACACCCTCCACTTTGTGCTCAGGGATGTTAACACCTGAATGTTGCAATGTCAATTGATTATTGCCCTTATTTAACTTTCTTTCAAAATAACAGTCTACAAAAATTATTGTGAAATGTTTTTCCTTGTTAGTTGAAGAATAATTGTTATTTTTTTTATTTCAGACAATGAGAAACGCAGTCAGAACAGAGTGAGGTGCATTAAGCGGATGCACATACTTGATGAGCAGTGGAGGGAGAGAGGTATGTTGAATATTTTAAGTATATTATGACGTGAGATGCATATTCCACTGTTTTAGGGCCTGTATTTTTCCAAATTACATGCTTATTGTTTATAACGCAGGAATATCCTTCATGCATCAGTAAGGTAAGTGAAAAAAGCAAATTGTAGTTGCCATTACAATTGTGTATAAAACATATAATGTAGATGTATTTTGTATTTTCGACCCATTTTGTCAGCACAAACGTTTTAACAAAGCATCCACAACCTAAATGACAGTTTGTTGTGTGTATCTGACATATAGGTTTTAAGGTGAATGTTGTATATATATAAATGTAAGTGCTGTGACTCTTCCTCATGGTACATGGTTTGCATACCTCTTGACTGTACCGAATTTCTCATTTTTCCCTGGTTTTTGAGGTCCAAATAATGGGGTGCCACGATTCTCAAGTGGCACCCCTTAATTTCCGAGCTTTTTTTTTGTTTGTTTTTGTTTAATTTTTTCCAGACTGATGTCATCATGCAGAGCTGTGTGCAGTGACATCAGTCTGTCCAGCCTGTTGGAATTCTACTCTGGGTCATGACGTGAGTGAGTTCACAAGAGGGGCGGGAACATGAACACCGAGCTGCTTCCACATTTATCCATTCAAGCTGCTTCTACTCTGGGCCGTGAGGTTTACAAGAAGGGTGGGAACATTTATTTCCATTTAAGCTGCTTCTTCTCTGGGCCAAGGGGCAGGAACATAAACTATTGCATTAAATAAATTTACATGTATAAAATAAAGAGAACATGCACTAAATAAGCTTGTCTGTGTACTTGTGTATGAAGAGTGATGTAACTAAGTTCTATATGTGTTTGTCTTCCACCTTGTAATGGTCCAACAGGTGATACAGTGGGACTATAACTGAAAACTAAGAAATGTGCAATCATCTGTAGTCTAGAGGCTATAGGCATCAGTGATGCATGAGGACATGGCTATGTGAAATTATGTAGTTAGATGTTGAAAAACATATGTACATCTTTAAAAGACATAGTTAATGTTATTATTCAATTATTAACTAAAATAACAACATGGGTAGCGAACCCATAGTCAAGAGGGTAGTAGGTACAAAGTAATCTGAATTACTCCCACAAACTAATTCACACAGCAGCTAACACAGCTTTATAAAAACATTTATATGATATGTTGTTGTTGTTGTGTCTTTCGGCTTTTCCTGGTTAGGGGTTGCCACAGTGGAACTCCGGTCCACTAATGATTGGCAGTAGATTTTTACATGCCGAGTTGCCGGCCCAGATGCACAACCTTCAACAAAGGTATGCCCATTCACGCATGTTTCCACACAGAAGACGCTCTAGTTGAGAATTGAACAGCACAACGTCTTACTGTGAGGCGACAACGCTACCGCAGCACCACCACCGCAGGTTTTAAATAGTGGGACTATAACGGAAAACTATGAAATGTGCAGTCATTGGCAACATAGGTGCTATAGGCATCAGTGATGCATGAGGACAGTAGCTATGTGAAATTATGTAGTTAGATGTTGAAAAACATATGCACATCCTCAAAGGACATAGTTAATGCTATTATTCAATTATTAACTAAAATAACAACATGGATAGCAAACCCATAGTCAAGATGGCAGTATGTACAAAGTCCACTTAATTCCCACCACAAGCTAATTCACAGTGCAGCTAAAACATGTTTATTAAAACATCTATATGATATATATATATATATATATCTATGGGTCACATAAATATCTGTAAAATGCATGGGAATACTAAGGATACCTAGAATATTGGTACTTACTGTAGGGATCTACAGGCTCTCTCCGCACCCCATCTACCCTCCTTCAGAGCTTGGCTGTGTTCCTTGCAACATATCATAGTGGTGACAAACCTGCATTCCAGTGTGGTAGATCCCTATTCTCCATAGATGCTCCCTCATGATCCTGTTCCACACGTTGATCATAGTGAAGTTCCTGGGTCTTACTCTCATCTGCTACTTCAATCTGGCATATACAGTCAACATCTGTGTCATATCCTTATTAGTCCACTTGTGTTCATGAACACATTGCAGCCTCTTCAAATTTGCCATCAAGATTTTGGATATCTGAAAAACAGAAAAACACAGAAATACTCACTGAGGTACCAGTCAGTTTGCAATTAGCAATGGTCTGATCAGTAAATGTATCAAACTCAGTACTTGAAAATGGTACTGATGTAATCTAAGATTATTGGAAGACAATGGGCATATGCCACATGTGATAACATTTATTGATACTGACTGGGTGTTTACACTGTACACTTGGGTCTTTCGGCACATAATGACAATTTACGTGGATGTGCATGTATGTGATTCCCAGAACATGAATTTTAACATCATTAATTATGTATGGTGCAAATGGTACTTAAAGCTGTGTGCACACAAGGTGCTCTCTGGTTCTGTGAGTCTGAGTGTGAAGTACACGGGCAATGGCTAGAAGTCCTGCAGTGGTAATTAGTACATCTGTTAAAAATAATCATTTCAAAATGTACATGTTTAAAGTCATATTTACTCAAAATGCTAAGTTTAACAAAATTTGTTAAAGATTCCTGGGGTCATGTTGTCTGAAAATATATGCATACAGGTGTTGTTCTGCTAAATATTTTGGTTCATCCCCATATATAGTTGTTTGGACAGACTTTCACTGCATATGATAACAGTATATAGAGTACAATTTATGGATTATCTGCAATTCTTAAAGGTAATTCCATGTAATCTGTGGTCTAGCTACAGTAACCTACGGATGACGACAATATCACTATTTAGTATATGATGTTGATCTTACAGATATTTCTTAAATCATGTTTCCTAAAACAGTGTTAAAACATGCATTGTTGCTGCTATGGATATTTCTTCAATGATGCCTCCTAACAAAAGTGTTATCACTACTGTCTCAATTATTATGTATCTGTACTGCCTATGGATTCCAAGTTATTTTAACATATTCTGTAAGTTGTTTAATTGTTAATTGATGTAATATTTTAATGTAAAATGTGTGCATACTCTGATAACATGATGCTGTTGACCTCCCTGAAACATATATATATAGCATCAGGGGTTCTAATCCCAGTCGCAAACTGTGCAGGTTTTGCAAGTTATGTTTTATGAACATATTGTTGATACTTTTTACATGCCATTTTAGTATTTATCACAGACAGTGTTATACAAATGTTTGCATTGCACAGAGATTTATAGGGTTATTTCGACATATGCTGGTCACAGAAACAAATGGATAAATGTGCTCATCCATGATTATTATCATGTGCATATCAATGTTTTCTAGATGGCCAACTATCCGGGGGGGGGGGACTTTTCCCCCAGAAAAATGATATCATAACTGATGCTCTCCAACAACATGGAAGGAGACTCCTGGATCATTGACCTAACCACATAGAATCTACCCTCAAAATGTGTTGTCCATATTTTCCAAACACACATGTATTTAATAAAAAAAGATCAGGTCTTACTTTTAGCAAAAATATTTTGTGATTTCCTTCATGCAGTTAGAAACAGAGCTAGGTATATCATGGTTTCTAGCTAAAGGTTGTTACTATACCTTGCTAATAGCTATTAAGTTACATTTTTGTTGTGTTGGCTCTATATTAAATCTGTGCACATTATTATTAAATAGTTTTTATTCATTAGTAATTTAGTTTATTTTAGTGTGATTGGTATACATGCCTACATGCCAGGTAAACATAAATTAGTCAGCACTAAGGTATACCAAATATAAATAAACTAAGTCTGGATGATTATATAGGAGAAACAAGGTACTAGAATGGAATTTAGAAGTGGCAAAGGGAAGGGTTTATTAGATACTTTGAAAGTGACATTGCAGTATAGCCAGACTCTGGAATAGACTGCCCATACATGTCAAGCAGAGCACCTCTTTGGCCCTCTTCAAAAGGAACCTTGATGACTGGATGGGAGAAAGGAAATTCACCCCAGGGATCGTGTCAGTCGCCCTGCTAGACAGGGGTCCAGGGAAGTAAATAGTGTGGGAAGAAATAACCAGGGAATTGTTATGGCTAGGCTTGTATAGGCCCTAGGGCTGATAGCCTAGTACCAATCTATGAACCTATGAACCTATGAAGGAGCTACACATACTTCTGACCGAACAATGCAAGACCACTTGTCAATAAGTATGAGAGACAGACGAGGTTTATGATATGCTCTTAGCCACTAAGACAGCTACAGTGTGTAGGTCATTCAGCACACAGTGCTGGAGCATGCTCTGAAACAGAATACTGCAAATGTATATACATTTTCTTACCTTTGTTTGACCTGCAAAGTTACATCTCAGCTTTACTGCAAAATCATGACATGCTCTATCACTGTGGATACTACAGAAATAATCTGTGGGAATTACCCAAATAGCAAAAACATAACGTTAGAGCTAGACATGTTGACTTCGTTATGATTTTACTTATTTAAAAATTGGGGAGAGTTATCCTATTATATTGAACAAACATACAAATAAATCAACCCATATTATAGTTTATCGTGTTTGCTTTCTCTTTGTAAATGTAATACACTATGGGATTATTTTGAATTCGGTGGGATGGCTGACAGGTATGTGTGAGCATTTTTTCCAAAGAGTAAATAATGCAGAGAGCAGGAAGCAGTTGGGCAACTAAGAGTGCATGGAGCGGTCATAAAGCAATTTTATACTGGAGCTGGGAAATGCAAGAAGCGATAATGAGAAACTGCTGCATATTCATGAGGTAGGGAAATTACAAGACTAAGTGTTGTCAAACAGCTCACATCTGCCACTAGAGCATCCTTCTCTATCATGGTATTAGTTTGTCCATATCCATATACTATTTTTATATAGAATAATAGAATTATATCACTTTTGATGTATAGTATCTTAGCTGAAAAATTACTGAATGCTACAGAACTCTTCCTTCCTGTAACCACATTTGAAAAGGCCTAGAAGCTGAATGAGTCAGTTCTAGTTCAAAAAATGAAATAACTGTGCATTTTTCACACACACTGTACAACTGGAAAAAATTAAGTAATTTTCTGAGGAGGTGGAAAATTCCCCAATGTGTCTGGGTGGTAGCTTGAAACTTTTTTTACTGCACTGTAAAAGTACAGGATATGGAATATTATACATAAGCAATGTAATTTTCCAGCTCATGATTGTAATATCTGCATTCCTAGAGCTTTACTCTTAATGTCAAAGGGATTATGAAACTGTACGCTTCAGAATTCACTGACTATAAGTACTTGTCTGTCCAAAATTCTGTAAATGCATTTTTCAGTCAGTAATAAACTGACAAAATAACTAAACACAGGTAGCATATAATTCATTGCTTGTTACTTTACCATTTTGGTCTAACAATACAATACAGTGCATAGTACTTTTAAATAATTTAGTTTCAGCTTTGAGCTTTTCTAAAAATTGTAACCTAATTGTACCCCAGAAATATAAAAATTCATTAATATGACACATCACTGCATTCATCCAAACTGTAATGCATCCTCAGAGTAATGGAGATTACCTGTGCAAAGTAACAGACCTTTTTGAACTTACTGGCTAAAGCAATAAAGAGCCCAACAAAGCTTTCCCGTGATACCATCCGAAATCACAGTATCACAAGACAAAGGTACACATCTGATTGTAGCTCATAATAGAAAAAAAATCACTCATAAAATCTAAAAATTAGCAGTTATATACCCCATGACTGCACTATTCTATACTTTAAACTAGGAGAATTAGGCAATATGAAAACACTGAATTGCACACGTCATTGTATGTACCGGAATAGTAGTTTTGCAAATATATATATATATATATATATATATATATATATATATATATATGTGTGTGTGTGTGTGTGTGTGTGTATATTACAGCGACAATTAAAAAAATACTAGCTTTATTATTTGTTAGTAAAATTTGTCTGCTAAATATTCACAAAACTAAAATTTTATAGACTCTAAAGTGAGAGACTATATCAAAATCAATGAATATTAGTAAAACATTAAGACATAGCTAGTATTCAGAGTTGTTACATGAACTTATTAAGGCAATTGGCATGATCTGCACATAAGCACAGCCAAGGCATGTTTCATAGAGGCCATTTATGCTAAAGCACTAAGTCTGTGAATACAGGTATACAAATGATGTAATAAAGAGATGATAATGAGAAACTATGCAAAATGAATTATACTAATAAGTCGTCCTCCTCCTCTCCCCTGTTTGAGATTCATAGTCATACTTTGATATGTTATAAAAGGCATAACACACCTTTTCTATCCACAGTGCAATCTGCTGCTGCTAGCTTTGCTATTTCTCGGTGTTAGCTGCTTGTCTTGGCTGAGCCAAAACTGCATGCCCCCAGCATGTAAGCAAGCCAAGAAGGGAGAGGTATAGACAGAGTATTACACATTATAATTTTGATAAGCATGAAATCCTCATAGATTTAGAGTAGACAGGGATATTGTAAAGGTCTTAATGAACATGTATGGTCCCCATGTAGATACTGGGGGGATGTGTGTCCTTCCTATCCTTGTGGATACGAAGGTACACATACCCCCTCATTATACTTGCCATGGGGACCTTCCTCAGATAGACTAGGGATATGTTGGATATTTTACAGGCTTTTGCCTCAAGGATATTTCTGTATTTCCTGGACATATTCTTGGCATGTGTGGATCAGTACATTTATTTCCCAATGTCACCTCAGGATTGAGCCTGAGCTATGAGTGCCTTCTATGGGGTGGCACATGTCCCTGAGGTGCTTAGCATCATGAATTGCACCCATTAGCTCTACAAGGGAGCATTGCCATAATAGAAAGGACTAGCATTCCATCAGCTGCCTGGTAGTATGTGATACACTGGGGTGAATCACTAACTTGTTTACCCAGCACCCTAACAACACACATCATTCCCCTATCTGACACACTAGCTCACTTTAACACTTCTTCCTACATGGTAGGATGCCAAGTGGTCATTTTGCTGGTAAGTGGAAAAATATATTTGTAATAACATGAATTGCTTAATACTAACTCACTTTTCCTTTGTTTTGTCTCGCCCCCTTTTCTGTCTCCTTTTTTTCTCTTCTTTTTTAATGTGATGCAGGATATCCACTAGAGCCATGGCTCATGACACCAGTGAGAAATCTAAGTGGAGCTACAGAAGATAAATTTAACACAGCCCTGTCCCAAACTCATATTGTCATTGAGAGGGTATTTGGCTTGCTTAAAGCCCATTTCAGATGCCTGGATGAGTAGGGGTGCACCCTTCAGTGTGACCCAGCTACAGCATGCATGATGTTTACTGTATATTGCATTCTGCACAACATGATCATGTGCCAGTCTGGTGATGAAGTGACCCATAATTTTACAATGGCTCCCGCAGCAGTAGTAAGGGACCCCATGCGACAGGCTTGTGCACGGCATATGGCTGTGCAAATATAAAGAGCTGGTGCCTAGTCTGGATTTATGGAGAATGGCATTCAGGTTAGTGTTTCCTTTTTTATATTTATAAGGAGTATAACTGATGCATGCAGTGCTCTGTGTGGGATATGCTGTGTGATGCATGGTCTACTGTCACTGTTCACTGGACATTCCATCTTATCTTAATTTTTTTTTTTCAGAACAGGTAGTCATATTACTGTTTATAAAAGTTATGCCTGACTGTACACTGACATCATTTCAATAATGTTATAGGCCATCATATAAGTAACATTAACACGAGGTATTCTTATAATTTTAAGTGATTCGCATTTAACATGAGTTCATACATTGCACTGAAATGGAAAAATGTATCACATGTTTATTTTCTTTATACAATGCTTCCTCGATTTTAAGTATGACATAAGACAAATGATTCACTTTTCTCTTTTAAGGTACTGCACATCAATTATTTCATTACATTATATACAACAAATTGTGTCCTCAGCAATATAAATCATTATTTGTTCAGTGCTTAGAGTGAAGTGTAGATGGTAGGATACTCATGCAATATTTTTTTCAGGTGTGTGCTATTCTCGTCATAGTGTGTAATATTAGTTTTATATTATGTGTAATTTTCAGCTGTACCACTGCTGACTTGAAAATCTTGATAATGGGTGGCCCCTTAATGGTATTAAAGACTGCAATTTGCATGCAATACCCTATACCTTTCTTTCAAGAATTTTCTTTAATTGTAGGCATTGACACTATTAAAATGAAATACATGGACATGCAAAGTCTCTTACTACTAGGTTACATTGTGCATACACACACATGTTCTGAATTATTTGTTTAGTTTTGTGAACACATTGCATTAAATGTTACACAATGTAGTAACAGTCATGGTAGTCAAATGATACATTTCATATTATAAGAACCTAAATGTCTAGCCTACCTTAGAGCAGTTCAAGGTCAGATGTGTCATTCATGATGTCTTCTAAAGATAGGGTAGGTAAAGGTACATGTGATCTGGAGGAAGGGACTGTCATGTGAGCTGGATGGTGACCTGCTGTGATGACATGACCTACTTGATCCAGGTGATCGTAGAGATAATAGGTTTATAGATTCATAGGTGTTTACTAGGCTAACGACCACAAGGGCTTTTTTAAGCCTAGCCATACATCCCAAATCTCTGACGAGTTCTGATACCCTTGATAAGTGTAAGCATGGGCCTGGGAGATGAACCATTTACAGGTTACCTGTTAGCATCAGAGACATAGGTGCCAAACCAGGGATGAATTTCCAGTTTCCCATCCAATTGTCCAAGTTGCACTTGAACTGGATTAGGGAGGAACTCTGCTTCACATTGATGGAGAACATGTTCCATATATGGGGTAGTCTCTGGGATACATACTTAGCTCTCCAGCAGGTCTTATTTATATCACAGGCAAGGTTTAAGTCTTTAGACTGGGTAATTCTAGTACTGTTTGCTTTATGAATATGCAGGAGGTCCATCAGAGTGGGGTCTGACAATGCCCTGTATGCCAAGCATAGATCTCCCTCAAAAACCTGTAGGAGACAGAATACAGGGATAGGGCCTTGAGGTGGTCTACATAGGACTTATTACTTATGCCCTGTATTCTTTTAGTGAAGAACCTCTGTGGTCATTCCAGTTGTTGGAGATGCCTAGTTAGGTACATACCAAAGGGGGCATTGTACTCAAGGATAGGTCTGATGAATGCTGAATATAGTGGAACAATGACTTCCTTGGACATAGATGTCATATCTTTGTTTATAAGTTGCGCAGCATAGAATGATTTCCACATGACTGTAGACACTTGAGGATCAAAGGCTAGATTACTATCTATGTGTGTGTCCCTAAGTCCTTGAATACTGGGTCAACTCTAAGGGTTGTGTTGTCAATATGATAGTTAGCAGGGATGGATGACTTCCCAAAGGATACTATTATGCATTTCTTGGCATTTAGTTTTAGTCCATGACTCTAACACCAGTTGTTTGTCTGTGTCAGCCCCTCCTGAAGAATATTTATGTCAGTGTGAGATTCAATGACAGCTCCTAATTTGCAATCATCTGCAGATTTAGTCAGCCAGAGACCACTGACATTGGTCTTGACTTCTGAAAAGTAAATGCCAAAAAGAAGCAGTCCAATGACTGATGCCTGAGGGACTCCACTTGTGACTGGCCTCTTTGTAGAGGTGGACTCTTCAATTCTAAATTCCTGGGTCCTGTCTGTGAGCCAGTTGGCTATCCAGCGGGTGACATATGGGTTTGTACTTAACCTCTTGAGTTTGTCAACAATGCCCAAGTGAGGTATTGTGTTGAATGCCTTGACCAGGTCAAGGTAGGCAGTGTGAATGATTTTTCCCTCATCCATTGCTTTGGTGACCTTCTCAAAGAAGTCTACCAGGTTAAGTAGGCATGATCTGCCCTTTACAAAACTAAACTGGGTTGGGTCCAGTGTCTGGAGGTTTACTATATCTCTATTGATCATCTCCATAATAATCATTTCCATGGCTTTACATATAAGACTAGTGAGACTTATGGGTTTGTAGTTTCCAGGGTTTGTAGATGGCCCACCTTTGTGCAGAGGGGTAACTGTTACCTTTCTCCATTCACGAGGCACAAAGCCTGTTTGGAGGCTACTGCTAAATAGTAATTCCAGAGGCCCTGATAGGTCATGTTTCATGCTGTTTAGAAGGCATCCTGGAATATTGTCTGGGTTCATTGATGCAGTGTTTTTGATCTTACAGAGAGCATTAAGGACCTGTTTCCTAGAGATAGTAGGGGGAGTTATATTTGATGATATTTTCTGATGGAATGTTGAGGGGGAGAGAGGAGTAAAGTTGGAGCTGAATTTATCAGCCAGAAGGTTTGTTGTATCTTCTGGGTCAGTATAGGTGACTCCATTTACAATGAGCTCTGCACACAATTGTGTATTGCTTTTGAGGTGGCGGACATAGCTAAAGAATGCTTTGTGGTTATCCTTGGCCTGGGAGTCCAAACTTACCTCAAATTTTGCATTGGTAGACTTTATTTGTCCTCTGAGTTGTTTGTTTAATTTAATGAAAGTGCTTTTATCCTGCTGGGTGCTGCATCTACTAATCTTTTTTTTTCTGAACACATTCCATTAAATGTTACACAATGTATTAAAAATCATGGTAGTGAAATGATACATTTCATGTCATAAGAACCTAAAATGTCTAGCCTACCTTAGAGTAGGTCAAGGTCAGATGTGTCATTCATGATGTCTTCTAAAGATAGGGTAAGTGAAGGTACATGCGATCTGGAGGAAGGGGCTGCCATGTGAGCTGGATGGTGACCTGCTGTAATGACATGACCTACTTGATGCAGGTGATTGCAAAGATAATGTTCTCACAGTGCTGCAGGTCTGAGATCTTGAATGAGAGGTTCTATAACGTGCACATACATTCAAATGGCCTGCTTGAATTCTGTGCTGTTAGGTCAACTCTAGTGTTTCCACTAGTTCTTTGAGAACTATCTGTAGTGTGATGTGCTATACCACCATATGTCCATACATACAGTATCCCATCCCCATCCTTGTCCCCGTCCATCACTGACTCTAATATGATTTTGGTAAGTCCTTACTATTGTATGCATGGAGGTGGAGATGGCTGCAGTGTGTGGCACATTACTGAACATGAATATGACCATGGCAGTATCCCTACACTCTAACATTTGTATATAGTGCTGTAAATTATCACTTATACCCTGCAGTACTCTTTTAACTGACTCTTGGTGGCAGTGGGCTGAGCCTGAACAATGTCATGACACATTTGCTACTATACATGTTTCTAGAGGTGGCTGTGATGGGTTTATATTGCAACGGCGAAAGTCCTAAACAGCGAATACGGAATCATCGACACATATTACCCGAACCGTGAATACACTGAACACTCTAAACCGCGAAATTCAAAATCTCGAACCATCATAGTTGCCCAACCACACGCTACATACTACCTACCCAAACAAAATAAATAAACCACATACATACACTAACCAAAACCCTACTTTTAACCCTACACTAAACCTACATTACTGTCTATGCACTTACCTTAACCCGCACCCTAACCCTAAGGTCCGTAACTATCACGCACTTACCTTAAGCAGCTAAACCCAAACAAAATAAATAACCCACACACACATGCACATAACAAAACCCAACTTCTAACCCTACACTAAACCTTACATACATTACTATCTATGCACTTACCTTAACCCGCACCCTAACCCTAAGGTCCGTAACTATCGCACATTGTTACTATCTATACACTTATCTTAACCCGCACCCTAACCCTAAGATCCATAACTATCACACACTTACTTTACGGAGCTATACCGCAGAAGGACCAACCATGACGATTCGACATTTCAAATTTCATGCTTCAGGACGATCAGTGTTTTCGCGTTTCGACGTATACATGTCGACGTTTCCGTATTCGGGTAAGTGGAGCTTCATGATTTTAATAGGGAACTGGCTGCGATATATGTCTGCACCTGGTACCCCTTTGAATAGGTGTCACGGTGGAAAATGTTACCGATTAGTTTGTGCAGTGATCTAGGTGTCCCTGGGCTTGTGGGAACACTGGTGTTGAGACACATTGGTTCTCTCCCTGTATGGTCATTAGTGTAATGTCCCCATCTACCTGACTTTGTGATCCAATGTGACTTCTTTCAGAGTTATGTACCTGCTGTAGGGTGTGAGATCCTGCCATTAAATGGTGACTATGTGCCACTTTCCTCTTATAGTCATTATCAGTTATTTCGCTGCTATTTTAAAGTTACTAGAATAGTGGAAATGCTCATTTCTTCTGCTGATGCTGTGAAGAATTAAATGTTTAGAATATTACTCAGATAGAGGAGTACACTACTATATGCTTTGTAAAGAGGTGTGGATGACACTTAATGTCATGATATGCAGAACTGGAGGGCTCATTAGCTAATAGTAAATGCCATGTGGTACATGCAATACTTTAACCAAAGCAGTTATTCTCTTTATGCAAATATTTCATGGAGGTCAAATTAACCATCCTGAAAGGATTTCTGTGAACAGTAAGTCTACAGGCAATTGCATTCTTCCTTGCCTTTGCTCTGGCACATCTTACCATATTGTTGGCCCTCTTCTTGCAGTGTATTAATGTGTGGTTCTTTCAAACTACAGAATTTGTATCCACAAGCATTTGGTTCCAGGCCTTTGACCTTTCAGCTTGTTTGGGTTCCCTTTTTCCAAAAAGGCATTTGCCACATGTTCTAAGGGCAGCCACGGGGATACTGTCCTTCTCATGGCTAAAACCATCCTTTCTCTGTCTGGATCCCTGGTGCTGCATGTTTCACGTACCTAAAACAACATATAAAAGTAATACACTGAAGCTTGACCCACTCATCAGCGAAAGAACACGCAAATAAAAACATGCCTGTTTTCAACACAAACAAATCAAAGATCTGACTACAAAACCATTTTTTGTGACACAACACCCATATTCAAAAACGGATAATGCAAGTCAAGCATCTCCAGTTAAATTACATTCTATTTACCTGTACTGCATCATCGACAAATGCATAGTACTACTTCAAGCTCATATTATGACACTGCCATATTATCCTATTGCTAGCAGACTAGAAAAGTAATCATCATAGCACTTTTCTGAATGTATATTGTTTTTGATTCAAAATTTAAAGTCACAAATGCCACAGTAAACTAGTATGTATCCTGACAGCACAGTACATTGATATACTGTAAATGCAGCACATCAGACTACACTCACTTCAAATAATGTACTTTTTATCTGTATATGTTTGTCTTTCACATTGCGATCATAAGTACTTCCCCATACATTTTTCATTACTGTTGTCATGAATTCCCATTGATAAGTGACAATCATGTCATCATTATTCAAATGAATCAACTACATGTGGAAATCAAATCAAGAAGACACAATCTCCTACTAATCGCTACTGTATTAACTGAACATACACTGCTTACAAAATATTTTATAACTTTATTGCTATTTTAACTTACTTTTTAATCTTTGTGCTCTCCCAAAATCCTTGTCCCCTAACTCAACAAAACACAACTAAATATGGCAGTTTTAAAGTTATTCACATAAAGACAGGTTCATTTACACACGTTGTGTGTTAATTAGGCTGAGTTATACTTATCTCTATTAATCACAGTAATACACGAGAGTATATGTCAACAGATTCATATACCTGGGCAGCTATGGATCAGCAAAGCTGAATGGTGTTGAGCTAAGCTGGCCTTCAGAATACACAAACAAGCCTAATATATCTCAGACATTCCTATGCTTAAAAGAGAAAATGGAATCAGCTGCAGTTATGTTTGCTTAACCATGATGCTTAATCCATGACC
Organism: Protopterus annectens; assembly: GCF_019279795.1. Classification (NCBI taxonomy): domain Eukaryota; kingdom Metazoa; phylum Chordata; order Ceratodontiformes; family Protopteridae; genus Protopterus; species Protopterus annectens. The sequence continues at coordinate 285,947,124 of NC_056726.1, read as the reverse complement.
ATCCTACATACTATGACACACCTTATCACCTCAACACACTCAGTAGTTTATATTATAGGATGGCCTCAACAAGATCATTTATTTATAAAGTGAAGTAAAAAAAAAGAAAAGATTTAATAATTCAGCATTGAAAAAGGCATGTTTGAAGAAATTATTAATATATTACCTTCAAGTTTATTGTTCGCATAAAGATAACAACATTACAACACAGAAGCAAAAACACAGATAAGCAACTTAAAAAGTAACATTTTCGTAACTGACTTTCATTTATCATGGCAAGAAAATGTATTTATTTAACATTTGTTTACTGGGAAAGAGCCTATTTTCAGAGAAGGCCTGGGGAGAAATGCTCCAGATGCATGTCTTTGGAATGGGGAAGGAAACCAGAGCACCCAGAGAAAACCCACGTGAATGCAGGGTCGACATGCAGACTCTGCACAGAATGCACCCCAGGTGAGAATTGAACTGTAGACCCTTTTTCTGTGAGGTGACAATGCTAACCACTCCACCACTGCACCACCCAATGTAAAACTCGTCTGTAAAAAAAAAAAAAAAAAAAAGCTGCAATTTCCCGAGTCCATTTTCGCGAAAGTGCATTTATCCGAAAATGCACTTTCATGAAAATTAGTTCAGTGAAGAGGGGTCGCAGTTCCAGGTTCCTCTGGTGGTGCAGCTATGGTGTTTCTTCAGTGTTGTATGGAAGGGGAC